>NW_008621346.1:0-28205 GCF_000691845.1 Merops nubicus | reverse complement strand
GCTGAACCAAATGCAGGAGCAGAGAGTACCTTATGGGCTGCCTGAACTCGTTCAGTGACATCTTTTCTCTTCTAGCCATACAGACCAGGGGCATTAGACAGCTCAGCATTTTATTATTTCCATTTTTTTTTTTTTTTTAAAACGTGAAGACTTCCTTTGTGATCAGGTTGAAGAAAGTAGCCCTGTTAACAGAAAAAGGTCCTGAGAGTAAAACACAGAAGCCTGGTTTGTTTTTTTTTTTTCTTAGTGTTCGACCAGCCTTTCTTTTCCAAAGCAGAATAGAAGCTTTTCTCTGGAAGTGTTTCAATTTCCATATTCACATACTATTAATGGTGCGCAGTCAAGAGCAAGAGCACTAGAAATGCAAGTGGTCCCCAAACTGTAATGAAACAAACCATTGCAGAATGACGGTCTTTCTCTTTAGTCCCTTTAATCCTTCATCAAGCATTGGTTTCTCAGTACCAAATGCCACCTTTTCCCTGCACCCCCCATTCTTCTTGGCTTTTTTTTTTTTTAATTTGCTTTTCAGCATGACAAGCAGTGGCAGTTTCATTAATTAATACTTCTCCAGCCCTCGAATCCACTGCTGTTTTTCAAACGTATCAAATAGTCATTGTGAGCATCAGGGAGGTTTTTGTTACAGTGCTTAACTTCTTCATGCTGTCCAAATCACATAAAGTTTAATTTTTCCAGTGTCTCAAACTTCTCTTGATTAATATAGATGCCTTGTGCTGCCACAGCGCTTGCCAACTCCGCTGTTTATTATAAAGGAAATAAGGAACCATGGGACTGATTAGTACGTCAATTTATATATATCTTGTGTAGCATCTTCATTTATTCTGAAAAGACTAAGAGCGCCGAGGCACCCCCTCCCGGTGTCGGCCTCGCGCAGCGGCTCCGGGCGAGGCGATGGGTGGCAGGGGGGTGGCTCTGCCGGGCCTGGGGGGTTCCTCCGACGGGTTCTAGGTGCCCTTCCGCAGAGGCAGCGTGTGGGCGACCTCCGCGCCGCCGCGGTCTCTCCCCTGCAAGGACGAGACAGGGAAAAGCTCATTCTCACCTCTCCGCTCCCACGCACAACCCTCCTGCAAGCCTTCGTGACCCTTGAGTAGCGTCACGGACACCCAGTTTGGCCCACCACAGCAGAAGTTTTTTGGGTTTTTTTTAAGCACCTCCAGCACAAGCGAAGGGTGTCAGGCCCATATAAAGTCCCTGATGGACTAGAAGCGCAAGTAAAAGCATCTGATGGAGCACTGCAGAAAAGACTGAGAACAAGGAAGGGAAGAAGAGGCCTCCAAAAGGGTGGGATTTTGTGCTAGCCAAAGGGATTCGTAACTAGATCAGCATTTTAAAAAGGCTGAAGTCTGAGGTCACAGAGGCAGCTAAAAGAAGAAAAAATAAATTCTTGTACAGGTCTGTCAAATGCGAAGGCAGATTTCCCCCTCCTCCCCTTGTCATCTCCCTTGTTAATTTTTTTAGTCCATTTTCATGAATAATTGCCATGTTGAGAAAAATAGCAGGGATATTCTAAAATCAAGTGAAATTAAAGATAACATCATGAATAAGTGGGAGCCTGCAGCTCCCAAGAAAAGCTTTAAAATGACATTTAGAACATCACTGTCGGAACAATGCAGTTTACAATCCTGATCCTAAAACAACATGGCAAGATTAATCTTACATAAATGCATTATCCTTAAGCTAAAGTCTTGATGAAGTGAAACAGACCATTTTAAATTAATGCAACATAAAATACGGTACCCATGTAAAATCCAAGCAAGTTTCAAGCTGTGCCTATGGCAGCCCTCGAAATAGCTAAAGAAAGCCCAGCTCTGGTTGACATAATGTATTAAGTGCATCTCTTTTGTTAATAGATTTAGAAAATTCCTAATTAAACCTGGCCCGAGATTCATGACATTTACCAGTCAAAGTTTGGTTTAAGTCGGAAAGATTTGCAACAAAATTAAAGAAAAAAAAAGCTGCTGTACAGATCGCAGTATATTTGAAATGTAGGAAACAGTAACTGAATGAGAGATGTGATAAAACTTCCTTAGTTGGATGCTGAATTTCCTGCAGTAAACCAAGAAAGATGCTTTACATTTTTGCAGGGCTGCATCATGCCCGAGACAGAGCCACAATTCCAGGAGGAGACATTCATCACTGGAACGTCTCGCATCCAGCCGGCTCTGCGTCCACGGGGGAGCGCAGCAGGGTTTCACCCAGCCAGGGGAAGAGGGGAGGAGAGAAGGGAGGGGATGGCAGCCGCCTTGTCCCAGTTTTCCTGGGTAAGAACTGAAAAAAGGGTGTAATTCGGGGTGCTGCTTGGGGATGGATAGCCTGTGGGGTGCTGGGTGGTGGAGGCGTGCCCTGAGGGTGTGGGCATCGTGGACTACACAGCACTGGGCACCCATGGAAAAGCTCATCCATCTTCCTCCAGCCTGGCATGGAGTCACAGAGAGGCCGGGCAGTGGGTGGGTGGCTGGACCTCTCTGACACATGGCTGTGCTCCCAGTGTCACCAGAAAACAGCTACCTGAGCGTCACCTGCGCCCAAACCCACCAATGGCTCACCCCCTTGTGCTCCCACCGGCCCAAAGGGGCAGCGGGATTTTGAGCTAGCTGATGTGTAGCTGGATTGAGTTCTTCCTGAAGTGAAACATTTACCATTTCCCAGAGTAGCCTACCTTCATTTTCAGCAGCAGATCATGTTTAAGGGAAACCTATAGCTTCCATGCCAAAAGCTGCTTTCATACCTACTTCTAAGGCTTCTCACCAGTTAGCAGGAAAAAATCAGTTTGCGTGCACATTAATATATTGAAGACAGATTATTACTTGACATCAAAATAAATGGCAACGATTGCTTTGGAGCACACATACTGCTCCAGTTTGCTGGCAAGGGGAGAGTGTTAGGACAAGAACTACAGCTGCTAATCCTGTCCATAATTCTCATAAACTAATGGACATAGAGCACATGCATATTACTCAGAGGCTGGTACAGCAGCCTCCATGATTCCTTGATTGTTTGCATTATAATCTCCATATGTATGAACGAGACAAATTAGGTTGCCATTTATTTGTTCATTATCTATTATTTTGATTAATGGAATTCTTGTTCTCAGAATAACTATTTAAAAATAACATTTGCAATAATGAGGACTGAACTATTAATCATGATCTTTAGAAGAAACTCTGCAAGGAACTGGGGCAAGACATTTCCCATGAACAAATGTCATAAATAGGATTTCTAACTAACAGTGTTAAAATTTCAAATGCATAAGACCCAACCCAACCAAACTCATAAACCAAAGGTTTAAATAACTTTTTAACCTGATTTTTTTTTTTTTTTCAAGCAGGGCTGTAGTGTTGCTGGACTGTAAAAACATCACAGGTAACAGATGCCACCAGCCTTTCCCCCAAGGTCCTTAACAATGTATGTCTGTCTGTGTATATACATACATGGGTGTTTTTTTTAATGTTTTCTTGATGGTTCTTTCCAATCTTCCTATCCCCCAAGATCTGACTATTGACATTTATGCTGTCTGAAGTATTGCACATTGCAAGAAATATTTTTAAACACATATAGTGAAGAAAATTAAGGCTTATGGAAACCTTTGATGAAGGTGTCTTAACCCTGTCACACAGGACCTACTGCACCCCTCTCTTTTCAGAGAATGAGGCCCAAGAGCTGTGGTGTCCAGAGTGCTTGCACAGAAAGGGACCACCATTCTGGCAGGGGGAAAGCTCCAGCCAGAGATATCCATGATACCAACACTTTTTTTTTTTTTTTTTTTTTTTTCTGGGCTGTAGCTTTTATGCACTTTTCTTTGAGTAAAAGGCTGCTTTCCTGGAGAGGGCAAAGGCTGGAGTTTTGGGACTTTTTCTTGTTTCACTTGCACAAAAGGCAGAGAACTTAAGTGTCTCTGGCTCCAGCACCACAAATATGCTTCATGTATATATACTCTCAATTACACAGAACTCTTCCTCATTGCTAACCAGCAAATCATGCCTTTTGAACATACAATTACTTGCCCCTTAAAATTTTTAGAGCATATTGTTTGACACAGCACTGATAGAGTACAAACTATATTCCTAAAGCAGGCCAAATTTCTGTATATTTTTAAAAACACAGCAGCAGAAGTTAAACACAAGGCTTATGTATCAGAAATTGCTACCACTGCTGTCACCATTTCACAAAAGCAAGCTAGAGACTGACTCCTGTGCCACTGAATGCACTTGGGAGTTGGGCTGCAATGCTGCAGCATCAGGCAGGGGCTCTGAAATGAGCCCACGCTTTAGGAGAGCTCTGCTTTGAGAACTGCAGTGGCTCTGAGAGACGTGTCGTTGCAGGGACCCTTCTGAAGGAGATCCAGCTTTTGTCCTGCCATCTATAGGCAATTGGAGAGAGCTCCCTGAATTCATGCCTACTAAATCAGGTCTTCGGATGCTGCTTAGCGTATTCCAAATTAAGATACATATTCATTGTGGATAAGCAAGCTTAATTATGGATATATTGGGATATTTAGCATTTATAAAAATATTCAGAATATTCAGTATGTTTAATATGGCAGCGTTTCAAGAAAATCTACATGACTTTGCACAGATTGTATTGACTTGGGGTATGTAATGAGCATTTTTTGTCCTTTAGACAAAGAAGAGTAGGAAATATTCCAGAGTTCACATGAAATTCATTTGATGTAAAATCTCTTTTAAAAAAAAAAAACTCCAACATGTAGAAGTAAGAAACTACAGTAAATAATGTTATGAAATAAATTAACATCCTATTGCCTTCACTTTGTCTATATTTCATTGTTGCTGATAACAAAGCACAAAACACAGCCCAGTGCTCATATTACCAAAACTGGATGTGCATGATCTTCTTTACACACCCCTATAGGTGGCCTACTTTTCAGTGACGTTAAACACCTGCATCTCCTGTTGGTGGTTCACTACCTAAAGGAGCTTAGTGTTTAGATACCTAAATATAGATTTACCTGGCTCACTTTTGAAAATGCCTGGCCCTAGACCCCGTTTTTAACATGTGCAGTTAGAACTATTCTGTGAGAAAACTGCTACATAATGAAGCTCTGTTGTAAGATACTATGCTGGGGGATTTTAAAAGCCCTACCTAACATTCTTTCATAAAGGAAACCTTTAGAGATGATCTTCGGGTTGACTACTGAAGGGAATGGGGGAACTGTGAAATACTAATGTTAATATTTTTACTCTTTAGCATACTACTCAGGGGAAGATATTTTACCTGTGAGGAGGAAACATTATGTAAAGTGAATCATTCTCACTTAACATTAAAAAACCCCTTTGATTCTCAAGCTCCCATCCGTAGCAACTATTGTTTCTTGCTTGGAGCATGTGCATGGCACTTCTGTAACTTGAACTGACTTTACACCCTAAACTCTCATGAATAGATCTGTCCCCAATTAAGAAATGAAATGAAGACACGGAGTGACAATATTTAAAGTGGGAAATCATAACGTTACCAGAATGCTGCAGGCACCGTTCTCAGTGTGAGCTCGTTCCTGCACTTGTGAAGGGCCCTGGAGCTGCAGGTAGAAAGGAGCACCTTCCCCCTCCCACGCCCAGGGAGCGGGCGGGTGGGGGCTTCGGGGGGGGCACAAAGGCCGCGCGCGAGGAGAACAAGCACAGCGGCAGACAACTGAATAATCCTAACTGACACGGATGCTGACAAACCCAGGCAAAGGCTGATACTGAGAAGCAAACAAGACAAAAGAAAGGGAACTATCTCCTGGAGAAGGGATCATACCGCAGCTGCCGTGGAGGAAACACTGACTGGCAAGTGATGGAGCGATTCATGAAGCTAACTCCTACCCAAAATTCTGCTGTATTGACAGGTGCTGCAATTTAATCCAATGCTTTGAAGACAGACAAGGACTAAGACTGCAAGAACAAGACACATTTGCTGTGGAACAAGTTAGTCAATAAATTCTGTCATGGCAGCAGTTTACAAAGACAAGATTATGAGTAAATTAATTGTGGGGCAATATAACCTGAATTACAAAGAGTCCAGATGTGGGCTGAGCTGCTACATCTCTTTTTGGATAGATATGGGCACTCCAGAATTTTTTGGAAATGTATTTCCAACTTTGACCTTACACTGTCTTTTAGAGGAAAAAAGCCCAGAAGCCTTCAGAATCCATTCTCAACTACACACGAAAGAAAACCAAGAGCATGAAAGGATGAAAAGAGGATTTTAAGGATGCTTAGATTTATTAAACCTACACTACTAAACCAGCAAGAACTAAAGACTAGTTGAGCTAGTTGGCATAGTTTCAGTGTTTTACTGCCACATACTTCTACTGAGAGAGATGTCTGTGCAAAATTTTATTAGGTAAGCATTGTAAGGAGAGCACTTTCATCTAGTTCCTCAACAACAGCATAACTTTGCTGCTACTGTCCCACAGAAGCAAAGCAAACACTGCCCACAAGAACTACTGAAGTGCTATGACATCTTGAAAATTCTGAGTAGATATGTTGGCCACTTCTATGGCCTGACAGCAACTCAGGTACTCCTGTGGCAACAGCCGGGTTCCCCACACAGCCTTTAGGCCAGAAAGATGCAAGTGCAACAGAGAAGGTGCTTGGAATTGCCATGAAGGGCACAGCATATGAACTATGTGATGTGGTGGTGCTTGATGAGCATGTTTACAGAGCAAACAGAAACCAACTCCTCAGCTTCACAAAAGCAGGACTAGCATGGAGACACATTCTCTAGGCATGGTCCAAACTGCCTGTGATCATTTAGTAAAAGTGCTGTAGTCAAAATCAAACAAAAAACATGGATGAAAGGAAAAGTGAGTGATGCTGGAGGCATCTTGCATTTCACAATGAAATAAAACTGCCAATGAGAAGGTGTGCCCTGAAAACCACCTGCCAAGCTGGAAGATGGAGTGAGGAGGTCTACGTTATGCCACTGGTCTCCAAAGATGTCAGATGCACAAGAGAAATTCCGTTTATTTTATTTTTTTTTTTAATGTGACAGATTTGTAATGTATAATTCAGAGTGTTAAGAAGTCTTTTAACTTTAAGGCAGGAAACTCTATACTAGAAACAGGAAAGCACACCACCGCACAGAGTCCACAGAATCTGGAGGATGAGAGCCTTTCAAAGGCCAGACACTGGATATCAGGGTGTGAATACTTCTCAGAAAAATAAAGACTAAGCGTTAATTGTCTTGTTGAAGCAGAAAATGTGTTAGTTGTAAAAGCAAATTATTTCTAGGAATTCCTCCTGTACTATCTCACTGTGCATTACAGAGTTACCTATCCCACCCAGCCCCCAGTAAGCTGATAACATGTTTATTTAAACACTACCTGCTTTACAATTAACTGACTCTTTATATAACAGATTTCGATAAAACGCTTAAAAAATTTAAGAGCTAAAAATGAAGCAACACCGTTATTATTTATACATGTTATAAAACACTCAGCGCTTTAGTGATGAGCATCACTGTGCAACTTTTTCCCAGCTACCACATTAAAAACCAAACATCCAATTAATTGTAAAACATACTTGTTTTGGGGCATCTGCAGAGGTGGTGTGAACTTCAGTACCTCGGAGTCCATTAGACTCAAATACCACTGTGGGAACAAGGGGGCTTGTTAACAGATGAACATTCAAGCTTCGTTAGTGTGTGTACATTATTTGAGACCATTACAGATTAACCATGTTCAAAAAAAGACACCAGCTACTACCCTGTGGCCGGAAAATACCAATTTACCGTAACACTTACTGTAAGAGAGTGTGCTAATGGCAGCCTAGGGCCACTGCCCTTTTTAATTCAGACTTCAGCGCAGAAGAAAGCAATCACTGACAACATTAATTATCAGTGTATGTGTAAAGAGACCCTCTTCTTGCATTACTTACCATTTGGCCTCTGTCATTTTGCATCAGACTGGCTTATGTATGCATCATTCACACTTTTCAGGAGGAACCCGCTAGCCTCACTGTCTCCTGCAAAGCTCAGGAGGTCTCTCGACACCGGTGGCTCTCGCCTCCGACAGCCTCGACCACAGAGTGTGCCAGGTTAAAAATGGCTGGTGGGGATTTCCCCGTTTAGGGCTGACCGGGTCTGCGGAAAAATCTCGTTTCCCACAAAAATGTTCCTGTCAACAGTAACGACGAGGCAAAACAAAGCCTTATGTTGTGCTGAAAGGGGTGCTTTGATTTCAATTTGTGCTGGTGGCAACAGAATTCATTAGCATATTCATTTCTGAGTACCCTACACTCTAATTAAAATAAAACATTTGCAAACAGACTTATCTTAAATGCATTGCAATTTTATGGGGTTCGGGCGGGGATCAGGTAAGCAATATCCGGAGAACAAGAGCAATAGTCGTAAAAATAAAAAACCTGTCTATTAGATTTAGGTCCCGGAATTACTCAGCTTAACATGGTATGTGAAATGTAATTCTTGGCATTTTGTTAGCTGGCTCTGAAAGCAGGCAAGTGGGGAAGGGAGGAAGCGAGAGCGAGTACGGAAAGGTACCTGCGTGGGACCTCTGGTGAGTCCTGAGGTGGCTGGGCTGGGTAAAGCATTTTCCACATTCTCTGCAGACGCAGTCTCCTTGGCGTGTTTGTGTCCTGAGCATCCCTGTAGTCGGGAGGGAGGGAGGAAGGAGGGGGTGGGAGAGAGAGGAGAGAGGAAAGTTGAGAAGAAAACATTATGCCAGAAGAAAACATCATTAGTATGTCTAATGTGTCATTATGTGAGGCTACCTTCAGGCCCTGGATGACAACTGTCAGCCTTCATCTAGGCACTGGCTGACAGGCCAGGCACACACAGGACTGCAAGAATGCATAAATTACATTGAATTAAAAAATGCTCCCCATGATGTGCCCGCACCAGGACTGGCATGTCAGGTGTGCGCTTTTCAGAGCAGCTGGATCCACTTCTCAGCCATCACCCAGCTTTGTCAAGCAGTACATCAGGCAAATCAAAGTGACTCCAGCGTGGCGGAGACAAGTCACATGGATAATAGGAAGTGAGTAGGACCAGAGCCCGACTGTCCCCCCCGGGCAGCAATACCTCAGAGACAAATGCAGAGCGAGCGGAGCCATCACAGGCTGATCAAACCTTTCGCCCCTGCCTACCTGCCTGCCGGTGCTGCTTTGACCCTGGACCTCTGAGGCACAGACGAAAGACATCTGTGAATGAAAGTGTCATTCCGGACATTTTGAGCTGGTAGCAGCGCAGCAGCCGTCCCCCAGCCCTGGGTAAACATGTTTTCTAGGCCATTAGCATTTGTGGAAAACCACTCAAACCTCTCCTTTTTCTCCAAAGGTCAGTTTACAGCATCTGACTTAAAGGGCTGGTCTTTGTCTTTTTGCCACTGATCAAAAAAGACACATTTGACTTTTATTGGGCTTTTTTATTATTTTTAAAAAAAACCCAAATGTTTGAACATCATCTTTTCTATTTTGGTAAAATGCCCTCCTCAGAAGGAGAGTTGATGTTTCCATTTGCCACTGGAATACTTTGGCTTTTAAAGAAATTCTCAGGGGTTTGTCAGTGGAAGTGAAGTTTCAGCTTTTCTTTCATTCTTTTCCCTCCCTGTTAATATTTAAAAATAATAATATTATGAACAAAACATGGGCAACAGCAACATCAGAAAACCACAATCAAAAAAGCAACTGCAGGATGCCAGAGGGCTCATCCCAAATACAGATGCTGTACCTGAAAATGAGTGGAAAAGACGATGGGCTGGCATTTACTCTGCTGGTACAGCACCAAGTGTCTTGCAATGGTTTTTATCACAGCATACATTGAGAAGAAATGTCTGGCTGCAAAAACCCAAAACCCACTCTTGGCTAGTTTTCTCTAACAGCACCTCCTGCAGGTGGCAGCACAGTCTGTATAATGTACCTGAACTCACTCCCAGCAGTTAAGGTCCTAGCAGTCAAAATACAAGAACATGATTTAGGGGCAAATCCAGATCACATATACTTACATGCACACACAGAAGAAAAGAAAAGGGAAAAAAAAAAAAACAAACAACCAAAAACACATCCATTTCAATGAGAGATTCACCGTACTTTAATGAGATGGATTTGCCTTGTAAGGCAGTCAGGATTAAAGCAGATTTTCTGGTCTGATACTGGCATTTTCCTCTCACTGGCCAGAACTACAGCTGTGAGCTTGAAAGCAAAGCCAATGAAGTGTGCTGAGGGACCAGCCACAGCCTTTGCCGGGCCACTGTGCTGGCTGCCAGACAGGCAGGGACAGGCAGAGCAGCTCCCAGGAGACATGGCTTCCTCAGGTGGTTTTCTGCAACCTCTGAAAAGTCATTTAATCTCTCTGTACCCTGAGTTTCCCCCTGTGAAAGGTGAGTACACTTGTTTCAGCAGCCATTATGGGCCCAACGCAACGGCCTTCATGGAAGTGCCACTCCCACTTGAGTCGAGCACGAAGGAGAGCTGAGGATGCTGCTGTAAGCCAGAGTGCCCTCTACAAATGCCAAAGGTGAGCAGGTTAGGACTTTCATCCATCCCCCCCCTGGCACTCACTTATGGTACTTATTTAAAAAGCAGGTGGAAAAAAAAAATTGATTGCTTCCACATATATATTTGGCATTTCCTAAGAAGCACCATAAGACTTCTGACAGTTGAGAGCTTTGAGTGACGGGTGTCACTACCACAAGGCAATGCCCCTGGGAGTCATCACTCAGGTTGTCCTACACGGGAACAAAAGAATGTGGATGGCTACAGGTGTGAGCAAATGAATGTGACCATCTGAATGGGATAGCTCCCGCAAAGCCATGCAATGCAATGCTCAAAGAAGTCCCAGGGCAAGAACACATCTGCTGCTGTAACCCATCCTTCCCTAATCCAGTAATTCATGTAAATATCATGAATAAAAAAAAAACAAACACATGATCACTATTAAATATAACAATAAGATTCTCTGTACAAGCATTTGGGACGATTGGGCAGTGTGAAACAAACCCAGCCTAGACACAGCAAACTCTGTGCTTGCAGCTCAAATGATCACTACAGTACAAACAACAACTCTCTTTTCCAAGGACACCTTGGAATAAACACAAATGTAAAAGAAAGGATCCCAGATATAAATCTAGTCACTCTAAAGGAAGTTAAACACTGCACTACCACACACTGAAGTATTCCAGTGAAGATGAAGTCACATACCAAACACCAAAGTAAAGTCTATTTGGAACATTCAACTGGGAAAAGAAACATGACAAGTAATGGGATTTTTGGTTGTCCTTTATGTCACGACTGCCATATTCACATTGCCACACTGAGACTAAATTGTATGATGCCTGCTGACTCAGAGGGCTGTGTGTTATTTCAGACAAAGTTCATTTACCCTCCTCTGTTCACAGTTGGTAGGATCTTGTTCCTTTTGCTTGCAGCAGCTTTTTATTTTAGTGCTATGAAAAACAGCCATCAATGCCAATTGGTTTGGAGAACCATCAACAACCTAGGAGTTGTATATAAAACGAAGACAAACTACATAAAAAAAGAAGTTTCAGATTCTGAAAAGTGGACTGCTATAAAACACTTAGAATGAAAGAAGAGACTTCAGAGATGGGCACTAAATAACTTCCAGTTGAAGTGTCTCTAGAAATCACCGCCCAGAAGAAAAAAAAGAAAAAAAACCACTGAACAACATTTTGGCAATAAAAAAAATCACATAGAGAACTCCTTGGAAACCCTCCCCCACTTTACTTTGCCCCAGTGGTCCTCATGGTTTCTTGGGTGCCTGCATTCACTAAGACAGCTTCTAGTTCCTCGCTTTTACTGTTTCTTTCCATCCTTAAAACCTCTGGGAGCTCTCTGGATCAACAAGGTTTCTTTGAGCAGGTTCACACAACATAGTATTAAATAATATCAAGCAGGGCACCCATATGAAGGTACCCCAAGTTGGTGGGGAACAATTAACTGGTATTTAGAGCAGGAGGCAGACATGGAAAAACTTTAGACAACATTCCTGGGCATTGCAATGGCAAAAACAAAGTCAGCTGAATAAAACCAGGGACACCGACTGTAGCTTTAGAAACTGAGCACATCCTCATCTGCTTTCTTAAAAAAAAAAAAAAAAAAAAAAAGGAGCTTGATGTTAGTTACAATCATCACACAGCTTCTAACCACCTGCAAAATTATCTACTCAGTAAGTATGTCAGCTCCTAAGCAGCATTACTTTTTAAATGATCAAGCCAAACTGACAACAGAGTGGCTGAAAGGTGCACCTCACGGACTATTTCAGATAGGTTTTTGCCTTCCTGGCTTCTCCAAAATGCCTTCCACAAAGACCTGACCAAATACTATGGTTCTTTCTGTGCCTCACAGTTGCCAGAGTGGTCAACTTGCACACACCTTCTGGGCAGTAGATCATAGCTATCCTTAGACTACCAGCTACCAACCATCCTGGGTTTTGTCCCACTTGCAAAATGGGGTCACCAGCTCCATGTCACACACGCTTTTGACAAAACAGAAAGCATTATGTCAGGTAAGGACACTAGAACAATGATCTGGAATGCATGTTCTTTCCCTGCATTCAGTTCTTGCACAACTTCTACAAAGAGAAGCAGCATATGAAAAAAGGGGATGGTTTACAAACGGTGAGAGGTGGGACTGGCATCTGTTGTCTCCCTAGACACACAAAGATCCAACTCAAGAGTCATCATCAGTGTTATTTCAGTTTCTGCTGAAACAAACTAATTCTGGCAGATCATCAGAAGACCAGGATTTCAAGAGCAAATACATAGGTTCCTAATTTATTTTTTTTTCTTCTCACCTGGCAGTTGACTGGCAAGAGACAGAACAGCTCTGATACTTTCTCAATCCCTGAACTTTTAAACCAGCTATTTGCACAACTGCCTTTCCAGCTTATGTGAACTTGCAGAGGCATATTTGGCCCTACCTCTTTTTAAAAAATTATGAGCATGCAAATAGATCAAAAGAATCATCTGAAAAATACGATAACAGTCTTTGATACGGACATGGAAGATCTTAAAACTTTTGTCAAGAAAGACAAAGGACACTGACAAGTGATTATCTCTCTGTTGTTGGAAGACTTGTTTGCAGATGAAATTGAACAAAACCTCCAAAATAACATCACAGAAAAGCCCCAGAGGATGTTTATTTTGCCCGAAGCAAAGAGATGATGATGTGTGCCAGCACCAGCATATGAGGGGGATCTTCCTGTGACAGCACCTCTGTGTAACTTTAGCCTGCTTGAAGGAGGGGACAAAGGAACAGTAACACTCCAGGTGGAACCAGATACATTTAACCCTCGACAGAAATGTCACACAGTGCACAAGGGGGGATGCTGCGATGTTAGAGATCAGTAAACAAACCTATTCAAGCCTATCCAGAAACGATAAAAACAATGAATTTACAATCCCAGCTGTTACAGGGAGAGAAGGAGGACACAGAGAAGGAGCGCGTCAGGGCTCTGAATGAGGCAGGAACAAGCAAGGCACGTCCTCAGCTACGCGAGGGATTATGAATATCTTACCTGCATGCTCCAGGACAGGGCTGTTGGCACTGCAGGTTTGGTACAACGAAGCAAAGTCCTTTGGAATGTATGTTTTGAACATATTTAAAACATCCAAATGTTTCTCATGCCCGTCTGGTCCCAGATCCTGTCTGGTGGAGTGTAAAGCCGGAGAAACTCCCGCAGCGCTGTGCTGGGGCTGCAGCAGTGGGCTCGCCCGGGCCACCACTGTGCAGTTTGCCAATGTCCTCATCTCATTCCCAGCCTTCACCTGAGACTCCCTCTGAGGCACCGATGGCTCGTCGTGTTTAGGGTACTGCTCGCTCTTGCACAGGGGGTGATACTGCAGCGGTGGGTTGAATTTGGCCTTCATGGGGTCAGACGCACAGTGCTTACCTGAAGGGGAAAAACCAGTACTCCCCTGGGGAACCCCGTACTTCTCCACTTGGTTACTGTTGGTGGGCTGTGTGCTAGGCCTGGATATGACCGTCTGAGTAGGCGTTACGCTTCTGCTATAGGCTCCCATTTGCATAAGTTTGGAATTTGCTTCGTATTTACTTTTTTGTGGCGCTGCTATGCTGTATTGCTCCTGGGAATGGTTTAACTTGGGTGGCCTGTACCCATCCAGACCCGATAAGCGTGGACCGCAGTGGCCGAAGGCGTGACTGTCCTTGGGCTGATGTGTACTCCCAGACTTTGCCAGCATCCCGACGGAAAGAGAGCTGCTTTTGGACCCTGGTAATGCACTTGGCACTTGAGTGCGTGTAAATCTGGCAATGGGCAGCGGCTGGCACTCCTTGCCACCGAGGACAGGAGGGGGGCCAGTACGCCCACTCCTTGCCAGAAAGACCAGGTTGTTTTTAATACTCCTGAATCCGTTCTGTTGAACCCAAGGGGGGACCATCGAGTTACAGCTGATTTTGTGCAAAATTCTTTTGTGCATCCACAGGACTTCAGGGTAGTAGGTCTTGTGACTGCAGAAAGGACACGGGTAGACAATTAAAGCAGCCTGCAAGGATGTATTCAGATTTTTATTGCATGAATTATCCCTTGTTGATTTTTCACTCAAATCGAGTGGAGCTACTTCTTGAACTTCAGCACCTTTTCCTATCAGAGGATGTTCTCTGTGTAAGTCTAGCAAATGTTCTCTAGCATGACTAGACTGCACTTCAAGTGACGTTTTCAAGTTCATGACCATGTTTGAACATGTCTGGCCCACAGCCGAAGCAAAGCTAGCGATGCGACTGGAGCAAGGAAGCCCCTGGCTGTGGTGAAACACTGGCATCTTCATGTCTGCAGATCCTTTTAGGTCTTGGTATTTCGAAAAGGGGTCCTTGATGACACTCTCCAGTCCCGACACCAGGGCAGGAATCTCTGACTTAGTTTCCCTGGCCTCATTTTCTCTGGCGTTGCGGCTCCCCAGTTTTGTGAGTTCATCCAAGTGAGACGTTACCATCGGGGTTTCCTGTTCAGCAAAGCTGCAGTGGTATGGCTTTTCATCTGAATGGGACAAAGAAAAAAAATATCACTGTCATTTTTGCAGAAAGGAGCTCAAAAGACAGAGCAGAATCCAAGATTAGAATAAGACAGCAGGAGAAAAAACTTTGGTATTAGTATCATAATGACATGCTACAGACTAAATGTACTGTATAAGCAAGAATATCTTGAAATAAGACACAACAGTTCAATTTACTTTTAAAGATGACTGCAAAGGCTGGATAAACTCTCTAATGCTGCATGTTCATGACATTTTGAAGAAAGAACAATTCAATAATATACCCACGTTAAAATTCTGGGACTGTGAGAAAAATAAACAAATATGCAACCATTTAATGCTTTTAACAAAAACAAAGATAATGGAGCCAGATAAGACTGACCTAGTTAAAGGTCTGTCAGCGCTTCCATTACAAGTCCCTATTTTGAAAGGGTTTGGTAACTAAGCAATAAAAATTGGCTCCACACAGAAGTGAAGCACATAAGCAAGTACAGCATACAGAATAAATTGCTTGCTTAAGAGAGATTTTTGCAGTGGCCAAGTATAAAAGATGAGTTACAGAGGATGTAAATTTTGAATTTCACGCCTATTAGTTTAAAGCAGATACAACTTATTTTAAAACACATTTAAGTTTGATTCAAAATTCAGGAAAACATTACGAGCACTCAATCCACCGAGAGATAAGGAATTTAACATTTTCAGCCATTTAGATTACAGAATTCAAACCAGACTTTCTATTCTTCTCATTTTCTTCTTCACTTCTCAGCTCTCCAGAGTAAATTTATCTACCTAATACATGTCCTGGAAAGGGAACATACTGGCCAGTAATTAAAGCTGTTTAGGGTGGAAGAGAAGAGTAGGATTTGTTTTGCTAGGAGCACAGCTCTCTCACTGCCGATCTCCCAGAGCCGCTGATGAAGCCGTTGAATCCCTCCAAATCAGTTCACAAATCAATTCCACAGAGATTTTCAGCACAGCAGCAATGCTTACTGCACTGAATCCATTTAACATGTAACTGAATTGAATCATCTGACAAACTTTCAGTTTCAATTAACATGCAGTTAATGAGCCTCTGCCAGGCAAGTGTAAGGAGACCATGCTCCATCTAAAATGTCACCAGTCCAAAGCGATCACCACAACTGTAGCAGGGGTGAGAATGGGAAAGGAGCAAACTGCTCTAGAGCTGCATATCCTCTCGTATCAACTCATAAAAGCCAGTGCCTCAGAAAATCACACACCGTTTGTTCGCTCAGTGCAGTGCCACGGGCGTTACTCTGCACAGAGCAATGGAAGAAGCGTGTCTTCAGCTGCATTTTCTCTGCAAATAAAGCCTACCTGGCCTTGCCTTCGATTCAAGCAAAATATTCTCAAGCTTTTGTTTAATCCAAGGTAATTAGGCTAAAAATAACCCATAGATTTGCAGCTGAGTGCTCACTCTGCTAGGATCATTTTCCTTTCCAACTCTCTAAGGGGGTAAACTCAGGAGGAGGGAAAAAAAAAAAAAAAAAACCAACCATAACCCAGAAACTTGTTTTTCCTGTGTTGCAGCAGCAAGGTTTTGGGAAAGCACATGCCCAGCACTACTAGCCAAATTTACAGTTTGAAACAAAGACACTGCTGCAGAGGTGAAACCTGACACTCTACGTCTGTGTTATTTTCAAAGCACATCTGTCAAAGCCTCAAATATCTGTGCTCTTAAATAAGATTTTAAGGCTTCTCTTTATGATCACAAGGAGTGGTTCCTTTGATCATCGCAGTAAATAATGAAGCAAAGCAAAAACAAATCATTTGGTTGTAGCAGCATTCGGCAGAGACTGAACCGACCATGCTGAGCAAAGTGGGCAGAGGAGGGAGGTGGGGGACCCCTGCCAGTCCCACTCTCGAGGGCTGCAGAGCCAGGAGGATTCAGCCACTTCTTGGTCCACCTGCACTGCTGTGATGAAGGGGCACACCAGCAGACACCTCTGGTGCCAGGTGGCCCTGAGTACCTCAGACATTCCTCAATGGTTTCTGACTTGGTCAAAATCTATGTACTGTGCTGTTTGAGCAAAGAGAACAAAGCTGCACAGACTGTGAGGTGGCACGGGTTAGGTCTGGACTTGGTCTTTAGGTCTTGACTGTTTAGTTTAGGACTGTACTTGGGCGGGGTGGGAGAAAGAGGAAGCAGAGAGACCACAGTCCTATGTCCCCCACTAACCACAGGTAAAAAGCCTGGGTCTGCAAACCTCAAGGTGGCTACAGCCCTTTCAGCCCTATTGCTTTAGGGCAGCCATCAAAGAAAAAGGAATCTTCCAGGTGGAAAACACAGCACAGAGCATGAAAACGATGAAGGCATTTCTGAAGTGTATCTAGGTCTGTACATGCCACAATGGTGAAGGTACACACTGTCAGTACAATATATGAAAATTTGTAAGGTTATTACAAACAATAGCTTCTAACATCTCTTCATAGCCTTTTGCTAAATTCAAATCCTCCGATGTCTCGTACAGACTGTACTGAATATACTAGGAGTAATTTTAAAAGCTTAGATCACAAGCCTCAATAGCAATATTTGTTTTAATTTCTCAAGCCACACTTCTAGCAAAAAAAAAATCCAAGAAAACCAAACCACGCCCCCAGCCCTCTTCCCCAAGACCTGGACTGACAACGCTTTTCAGCTGCAGGCCAACTCATACTTCTCCACCAGCCCAAAGCACAGCCTGAGCTTTTCCCTAGCCACATCCCACTCTCCACCAAGGACCCGACGCTCCAGATGATCGATACCCAGGCTGAAACCCTGCCACACACCATCCTCCCCACCACGGGCGGTGGTACACGCTGGGCTGTGAGCAGGTAGCAAAAGCCAGGGGGCAAGAGTGGACGCAGGCAAGAGCAAGAGGAGATGGTACGCAACCCAATAATAAAGGCAGAGCCTCTTTAGAAAAATAGATTAAATTTATTTCTGCCTGCTCCCAGCCGCTTGCCCCAGCTGAAAAGGGGTACTAACAATCCTTTTAAATCACTGGTATAAAATATTGCTCTAACCAGCGCAAGGCAGGCATTACTGTCACCACAAACTTTCGAGATTTTATTATGGCCAGGTCAAAGCAAAAAGCCATGAATGGGATGCCTTCTGCATGATCTCCAGGGACTATAACTCACATTCCCCACTGAAAGAGTTCTTGGCCAAAAGCATGCTCTCACTTTTTATCCTACAGTTCCCTTTCATGTCCTCATGTCTGCCTCAATTCCTTGTTTTCTTATCCAAAACAGCCATTCACCTGTTGTACTCGAGAGTGAGAAAGGTACTTTTACCACTTACCCCTGAAGTGTTACAGGTTTTCTGTGTCATGGGCACCCAGCCAACAGCTAAATTGGAGAAATTTTACAAGGTGCCCCACTAGGAGGTGACTGCTGATGCCCACATCTCATGCCTTCAGTTTGTCCATAGCTCCAAATATCAACTGCACTGCAGGCCACAAGAAAGCAAAGCAGGGCAGCACAAAACACAAAAAATTATATGGGAAGCCATGGTCTAGGAACACAGGAACATTCAGGAATTCAACTAGTTCTTCAGAAATACACTACTTGCCATCAGTTAATTGCAGAGGCAGAGTACAGTGACTGCTCCCCACACACATGTATGCCTCTTCTTTCTCCCCCTCACACGCATGGACTCCACTTGTTTTCTTCCCAGCAATGTCTCTCCACAAAACCAACTTTCAGAACAGGCTGCACAGCTGTTTTAATTCATGAGGCTTCCTATAAAGTAAACCAGGCTACAAGCCTGAGGACAATGAAACCGTGATTTCTATTCAGAAAAGCAGAACTGGCTAGAAATTGGCCCCCTTTCTGGCAAGCGTTACAGCAGTAGGAGTTGGTGGGAAAGGAGCAGATGTGATGTGTTTGATTTTTAGTAAACATTTGATAGTGATTTGCACTTTAAGATGAATGCTGTGGCTGGATTTGAAAACTGGCTGCAAATAAATCATGACAAAAGCAAAGGGTAGCATTAGAAGAAGGTGCAATATTGAGAAGACCTGCGTTAGGTTGATTCACTTTGTATTTTTTTTAACGATCCAGAAGAGACTCAAGACAGCATGTTAACTTAAATCTCCATGAAATATCGCGTTTGGAGGAGCTGCAAAAATAACGGGGACAAGGAAATAATGCACAGGGACTTAGAGAGAATAAAAATGCAGTCTGAAAATAATCAAATGAGATTCATTCTGGGAAAAAAAAAAGCAGGCTAAGACAAGTGAAGGGAAAGGATCCAAAAAAACCCCATGCAGTGGGAGGGTGAAATCTGGGAAGCAGCAATGTTGAAAATAACAGATGTTACAATAGATGGCAAGTTAAATATGCGTATACTAGGTGAGGTTCTTCAGCTTAGCTTTCACAAATAAAAGTATTCATTATAAAAATAAAACTCCCCCACCCCAAATAAGAGACTTACATGATAGCCATGCTGATCACATTATTTTTATATAGATAAACAGATAGATACACATAAACCAAAAACTATATATACCATAGTAATGGGCACTGTGTAAAAGCCCACAGAAAGCACAATACAATGGGACATGGAGCAGTGGTAGAAAGTCGAGGTCTTTTATCCTGTGAAAGGAACATCCAACAAAAATACTCCATGCCCCCAGAGTATCTGTGCAGATCTGCGAATACAAGCAAGTCAGAAGGAGTTCAGAGAACTGCAACAGAAACGTAATCAACCAGAAAATACAGATGAAGAGTTAAGTGTCCCTCACATGGCTGAGGGAAGACGGGAGGGTGACAGGCCAACGCCTGCAGCCTCTCCAGGAGTGCCAAGCTCCAAAAGAGAGAATTATGTCATCCTGAGCACTGGAGTTTGTCACAACAATCAGATATAATTGCATACAGGAAAACTCATGATGAACAGGGAAAAAAAAAAAAAACAAACCGCACCACAACCAACTACGTGTATTTGGAGCTTGCAGAGTAAACATCAAGGGAGGATGTGGCACATGCTTGGACTGTAAAATCTATATGGACATAGCACAGATTATCAGCACACGATAAAAATCCTTCCTTTTCACAGGGAGAAAGCATGGGATGATGTGTCTCACACCAGCCATGCTCCCTGCGTGTCTAGTTTTTATACTCCACGTGCTATCTGCCACCTCCCCTCTGCTTTCTCCTCTGGCAGATTCCCAACGTGGTGGCAAAGCCAGTGCGAGGTGAGAGACAACTCCTACAAACCTTCTTAGGTTTTCTTACAGCACAGGGCCATGTGCCACAATGAGATATAGGAAAGAAGTTATGCTCTGTGGATATGAGATCCAGCTTCTCATCTGCAAAGCTCACCTTGCTTTACAAGCTGTCAGCTGTTTTCAGCTACAACTACAGCAGCTCCCTCATAACTCAGAAGTGATGACCAAGGACTACAGTGCAGCACCCAGCATTGCAGGATGGGGCAGGGAAGCAGGTAAGAGGGTGATACTGAAGGATAAAAAGCACACCATCAACTAATATCCCTGCTTCCTCTTGGACTAATTTTAGAATTGATGGTGACTGGTTTAGGCTGAGGTTTGAGGTAGGTAACAGGGAAGAAACACAACACAGCTCTTGAGATTGAGATGCTGGCTGACACAGACAGTTCATCAGTCAGCCTGCCCACCCTGCCCCACCCCAGACCTCCTCTGCTCATGAGCGAGGCGCTCCTGGTTTGTACCGCACTGCTCTTCCTTATTACTTCTCAGCATTTTTTTGGAGTGGTTTGGGGTTTTTGTTTGGTTGGTTGGCTGGTTTTGTGACTAGTTGTTGGAGAGTTACATTTTCACTTACACACAATCAGCAATGTGTTCCACCTTTAGCAAATAAACCCAGATCATGGGTTTACCAGTCAGAACTAGAAGCCCTTCGGTGGTCTTTGCATCCATGATCTCCTTCTCCTCTTCTAACACTTAACTTCAGAGTTCCTGACATGACTCCTCAGTGACTTTTCATCTCCTAGCCAACAATTTTAGGACAAGGACGCATGATGGCAACTGTCAAGCTTTCAACCAAGTACTTCTTGGGGAAGAATACTGACTATGAAAAAGCGTGATCTGACAAGCAGAAAGAGAAGAATGGCAGTTTTGTGTCCCTGTTTACTGGGAGTGGGCCCAGGGAGGGGAAATTAGTATCTGACCAAAGCAATTTTACCCTTTAAAATTCTTTTAGGCACCCTCAAATAATGAAATTTTGCCTTTTTTTTTACCCTTCCACTCTTTTCTTCCCGAACAGTACTACTGCTACTGTAACAATGATTAAATGACTAATGCTTGGAGTCCTAAATTCAACTTTTTTTTCTACAACTACGCTACTTCTCAGCTGTTTTTCTTGCACATTTGTTTTCAGGCTTCCTTCTGTTCCCGAAACAACAACATATGGATTTATTCCAAAGGGCTGTTTGCTTTATTTCACTAACTTTATCCTCCTCAATTTCTAACTTTACTCACAGGTTATTTTTCACCCTCACTCACTATCCAGTGCTTGAAACTTTGTGCCACTGTGTCCTGAGCATGCAAACAGCTGAAGGGCCCCGTTACATTGTTCATCTCCCTCCTGCTGCAAAACTGGGGGACACCGCAGGGGATGACAGCAGGACAGGCCAGCCCAGCTCCTTGGTCTCCATTTGACTAATCTCTCTGACACTGTCCGGGAGGGCACCTGCTGCTGGTGAAAACAAAACCCACCGAGGTCTTACAAGCTGGGCAGCAAAACACACGAACAGACAACTGTCAAACTAATTCAGTGAAGTTTGCTCAGGTCTGGACTGCGCATGTGGGGGATTTTGAATTACTTTAGATTATCATTGTTATTTTCATCAGAGATACTGATTGCATTAGTTTTGCATTTTGGAAAGAATCTGAAAGGTCACCGAAGTGATTGGGAAAAAAGCATGAAAATTTTAGTTGATTAAATTTGAAACTTAACCTTTTAAGGTGAGTGAAATCTGAGTCTGAGAATAGTTACAGTATAGCCCAGAAAAGACCCCATTATACAAGGTATTCCCTAGCCCAGTAAAATTACAAATTCCTTTGCACAGCAGACATGCTTTAGAGTTATGTCACATTACAAGGACCAATTTAAAAAAAAAAAGGAAAAAAAAAAAAAGGTCTGAAACCATCACCCATCTGCACAGCCACAGATGCAAAAAACAGCAAAGCTAGTAGAATTTCAAGCACAACCAGAGAATAGGCACCAACAAAGTCACTGAGGAAATAGGTGGGAAAGGGTATCGAGTCCAAGATCTGTTAGGCTGAAGCTCACATTGTTAGGTACCAGAGGCAGGATGAAAAACAAGCCTAAAAGTTCACAGTGAACTTTTTCTCCCCAGCTACTTGCATAAAACTTTTCCTTGAAGAATACTTGGCTTTGTTGTTATCTAGGGTACCGATGCTACAAGCCTCCCAAAGGCCAAGGGGCTGCAAGAGCAGCTCATCGTGCAAATGACTCGCACTCTCCCCTCACGCAGGATCTCGTCATCACCCTCAGCTTCACACAGGTGCACGTCAACTGCAAAAAGCTTTATGCTGAGGTCCAAACACAAGTTCTCTTCTAGCACTGGGTGCTTTGGGATCTGTCTCCCAGGTATCAGCCCTTCCAGAGTCAACAGAGCCTTTATTTGAAGGTGAGGGAAGGAAAGCATCCACAGCAGAGCACAGAATGAAATGAAAGCACACGTGGGGGTAAAATGGCTGCTGCTGGCAGCGTGCCACAGACACATTTCCAACATTCATCACATCTCTCTGCACCTCCTCAGTGGGACTTTTTTGTAAGTCATGATATGCATGGTGCACAGGAATTCTGGGCAATGGCAGAGCTAGCGATGACTTACCAAGCCTTTCACCTCCGTGTTTCTCAAGGAAAGGTCCATGAAGGAAATCTCTGCCCAGCAGCAAGGGGAAAGCCCCACGAAATACTGTGTATTTATCTGCAAGTGAAACTGTAGCTCCTGTTACCCAAGTATTTCCAAGTGCCTTTTTCACCCTTCATCCACACTGGCTTGACCCAGGGAACTTAAGATTTCAGCCAGTTGAGAAGAAAGCTTCTTCTTTCAATAAAGAGCTGAGGGGAGGTGACACCCATCCGTTCAGCCTCACACAGCAAGGCTGCAAGTAACACATTCAATCCTCACGGTGCTGCTGCATCCTGCTCACATCCCCAGCACAGCCCCTTCTAGGACTGGGGAAGAGACTTCCCAGTCATGCCCCACAGCCCCTCTCTGCCCAGGGTGCTTCAGGAGCACCACAAAGTCTTCCCATCTCACACAGGGCTGCTGCAGCGACAGCTGGCCAACCCAACAGCACTGACAAACCAAAGGGAGTTGCCCATGTTACACGTGGCTTTTGCAGCTCTGTCCCCAGCTCACAAAACTTCAGACTTGCTTTTCTTCTTTTAGGAATTGTACTGGTAAAGCACATACATGGATGGAGAAGAAAAGGTCCACTGCTCCTACTCACAGACTGACCCAGAGTGAAGGCTCTACATCAGCTTAAAATGTACAGGCACCTTCACAGCTCCACATCACTGCCTGGATCCTGGGAAGAGGTGAGGGAACGGTGAGTACTCACCTACACATTACGGGTACAACAGAGCGAGAGATGAATACATACACAAGAGCCAGACAAAAACACTTGCAGGGACTGCTTGCCAAAACGAGAACTGTACAATTTGGCATTGCCATAAATGCTGCTCATAATACACTTAAAGAAAATGATGGGATATAAAACCCCTGGAATGCACTGCAAAATTAGGAAGTGATTAGGCCAGATGATACCAGTTTGAGTCTGACACAGCTTTGTCATAATTCCAGAGTTAACAGCAATACTCTATGAACTGGTCCAAAACTGAAGCGGGGAACTTCCTGTATGCTCTGTAGCTGCTAGGCATTGCTCTGTGTGTGGCCCTGCCTGGTGCAGGTAGAAGGACAAAAACGAGAGGGCATAAGACCATTAATACAGCAGGATGCACAACTAAATTTGAGAGGGTTGCATTTGGGTAGGGGCTGTTGTGGGTTTTTTGTTGTTTGTTTGTTTGTTTTCCTCTTTGTTTTTTTTTTTTCCCCCCCTCTCATTTAAGGTACAGAAGTGCAATTGGTTTTGATGCATCAAAACTAGTTGTGATGGACACGGAAAATCATGACTCAGATTTTTAAGTTTTTCTAAGCAAGTGGCAGCCTACCCATACAGCCACTTCAGACCAAACATAGACCCAAACAGTTATAAATCTTCCTGGAGATTTTCCCTTTTGTTCCAGCTGTCAGACTTGCCACAGTGCCTGCTCCAGAGAGTCTTCTTGACCACCACCTGTTCCTCTTCCTTCAAGTGCATTAAGGAGAAAAGCTTTCCAGGACTGTGGACTGGCAGCCACCCCATACAGCTTGACATTCCTCATCCAATATTTCATTCCTCCTATTGTTTGTTAACTGTGGGTAGTGTATTGCCATACATCATAAAGCACTTTACTAGAGCTCTCAGTCTAAAAACAGAGGGTACAGCTGTGCTGTAGGCTGGCATTCTGCAGAAATACCTAAGTGACAGCCAGCAAGCCCAGCATGGTAAGAGAGGTAGCACAGTTATGGAAATAAGGAGCCCTGCATGACCTAATTTACCTTGTTTCTCCTACTGAAGGCCATGCTACCATGGTTGGTGACTCTGTTCACAGACTGAAAGCAGTCAAGGATCACTGCTGTGCATGTCAGTCACTTCAAATACAGTGGGACATCACAGAAAGGTGAACTTGGATTGTCAGTATTACAAGTATGTAGAAATTTGCTAGTTATACAGTGCTTACACAGAAAATCTGCCTCCTTGTGTTAATAATTGTTTTCAGGCTTTCAGAGGAAAGAGAACTTCAGAAAGAGAATGGAAGGAAATAGAGTTGGAATAGGAAAAGAAGCAAGTCAGATCAAACCCAAGATACAGGCTGGACAAACTGAACTATCACCACTGGAAACTGGATGCCCTATGTGAGGGATGACTTTGCTGGATCATGATTGTCACCGTTACGTGCTGCCACAAGGATGTGGCAGGACAGATGAGGGACTGAGCCCAGCAGGGTGTGGGATATGCAGACTTTCCCCAAGGGAGAGGAAGGCTCTAAGCTACTTGTAGATCAAAAGCTGACTTGAACAACTCTGCTCCGGATGGACCACAGGGAAACTGGAGCTCCCAGGAAGGATGTGGCTGCAGGCACGAGGGCAGCCCCTGGCCACTTGGCCAAGGCCACTTACTCAGCACCGACCGCAGCTGAACTCCACCAAATGCGCTGTGCACGTGCCACACACCCTGCAGCTCTGAGCCCATGGTCTCAAGAGAAGATGCTCAAGGTCCTGCCTGCCAGACCCAGCTCCCCTCCACCCAGCCTCTGCCTCACCATCAGCTGTGTTTGCTCCTACTGGCCATGGAGGGCAGGGTGTTTGCAGGTTGGCTAATTGCTTCGGTAAGAAGACACTACCTTTCCCTTCCCTTTCTTTTCAGTGCCCTCCCCTTTGTGTAGGAACAGAGGAAATGGTAACAATAACTATGGGAGGCACTTCCAACAAAGTAAATGGCTTTTCAGGCCTGGCTTGAAACAACTCTGTGACAGCCTTATGCACATCACTAAAGACATCAGCCATTTACTGGCAACTTCTATAATCCCCTTGAAGAGCTAATAGACAAAGCACACTGGAACCCAGTGCCACCAGCACAGCAGCAGAAAAGGCAGCTGCCTGTGGACAAAATGTGTTCTAAAAGGGATTTGAGTTTTAGCATTTTTCCTGACACTCTTCCTTTTGTACTGAGTAAATTTGAGAGCTCATGAGAGCACCGAAGTTCTGGGCTCACTTAAATCCTTACCCTTTAAAGTCTTACTCATCTGAAAAATGAGTAACGAAAAAAAAAAAAAAAGCCTTTTAAGATGTAATTTAAAAGATAAATAAGTTCCAGCATCTATTCATCTCTGGTGTATAGGCTCCCCATTTCAAAAAAAGAGGAAGCCTTCTGTTTGGGAAGGAAGTCAGATGAGAATCATCCCACAGTGCATGATGTAGCTCAGAAAGGTCAGGAGACAAGGGGGATGTCTCAAAGATGTTCTGAAAAAAGAAGAACCAGCTGTGAATGTGTTTTAATGAATCTTTCAAATAATGCTAACATTGTTATGCTAAAGGAGAATGGGGGGAGAAATCAAATCCGTTTGAAAAATGGCAATAGCAACACATCACTTGTAAAGTAAGCTTCATAGACAATGAAATAATAATTCTGCACCTGTGAGTCACAGTTATTTACATCACTCTCATTTTAATAAAGAACTGTATTAAAATGCTAAGATGTTATTGAATACTGAAACTATTGCATATAGTGCACAGGAAGCTTCCCAAGTTTTCCAATTAGCACCAAGGCTTAAGCTTTAAATGCAGCAGAAGCAAAAGAAATGCTGAAAAACACTGCCACAGGCTGGCTTAATTTGGAATTTCTCCTTTTCAAAAGGATTTTTAAAAAGCCAAAAAATAAATATACATATCCAGAAGGGATAGAAAGTACTACTGGATTTTTTTTCCTTTCTACAATTTCTGTCACATACTTTACAAGTGAGTAGGAAGGCATGTTTAAGAGCAACTTATAAATTCGGTTTGATAGAAGAGAGCTTTGACATGTGAACCTGCAGCAGCCTGCTAACCCCATTTTGGATGAGATGCTCAGTTAAGAGTCTGATGTCTCTTGCCTCCATATTGAGAGTAAGTCCCTAGAAAGCAGCATGAGAAATCCCTGTGCCTGCTGTGGGATTAACAAAGGAAGATTTAAAAACGTCGATGATCACCTATCTATACGAGGTGTCTTTAAACAGAAGGATGCCTGCCACTTCAGTGCAAAGCCTTTCTCCTCAGACATGCAGTCCTGGGGGGATGGAGCAGCACCCTGCTGGGAACAAGGAACAAGATGCACTGGTTCTTGGGTGAGGGCTGTGGCCCGCTGTATTTTTGCAAAAAGCAGTACTGACACCTCTTCTCCTGAGGAGCTTCAATGTTAATTATTCCCTAGCATTCTGGTCTTAGAGGGATGTGATTTTTTGGAAACTCAGAAAGACCATCTGCTTTCCCAGCAGCACATGATGGGCCCGGTCAGAGGAACTCCAGCAGAATTAAACAATGCACTGGGAAGGAATGAGGGGAACTGAGGTAACCAAACCACCTCCCTACCTCACCGCCCAAGCTTTTTATCAGTTGCAGGCTCTATTATTACACACATAGAACTCCACAGAGAAAAAAGAAGAGAAAAAAAAAAGAAGAAAGAAGGATTAGGTTACCAATAAAAACAGGGCTCCTCAGATCACCTACACCACTTGCCTTTTATGCACACTGTTCTGTTACAAAAGGCAGGACATCCCCCATCCCAACCACAGCTGACTCCATAGAACTGCTTCCAGGCAGAATAAAACTTGCCTAAACAAACCTGGGCCTAAGAAATCAATCTGGTTCAGATTCTTACACAGCAGAAAAAAACCATACAAAAAGAGATGTTTACCCAGATATTGCCAAAGAGAGGTAAAAAATTGCATGGTGGGTGTGTGTGTGCCCGCAGTAGCATCACGCAAAGAAGTACTTACTTCCACAACTACTCTGGCAAAGACACAGATTAGGCCAATGTCAGGAAAATAAAGCATTTTGAAAATCCTCGTCAGCATAATTTAAAAGCTGTTCACAAAAATGCACTTAATCCATGTCTTAATCCACCTGTGCACCTGACTACACCCAAGGTCCAGGTGATAACTAGTCTTTACGGCACAGATATTGCATCAAGCCAATTTCTGTTTTAGTTCTTTCACCAAAGCGAACACCAGAGTGATTCAAACCAGTTATGAGAGAGGTTACGTAGCCAATGGAGTTACCCAGCTCCATGAATTAAGCAATACACTCTCAGAACTGCTCAGGTGGACATCACCTTGGCACCTTCATTTGCATGCAGGTCATGCTCTCAGTTAAAATCCCACCCTATGAATTTACCATCGTGTGCAGCACATCTGACCCTTCCCTGCCACGAACACACCACCGTGGCTCCGGGATCGCAAAAGCACGGTTAAATCGGATTATAACAGCACCCCCGCGTTTTCACTGCCATTACAGGCACGGTTATCTTTCTGCATGCCGATGTCAGGGCCTGGCTCGGCTGCAAGCAGGCACCGGGCAGCTGCGGGCTGTAGAGCACAGGCGGGCAGGAGGAGGAGGAGCAGGAGGAGGTGG
>NW_008621345.1:7047-27067 GCF_000691845.1 Merops nubicus | reverse complement strand
GATTCTATGATTCTATGGTTCTATGACAAATATATCTGAAGGCTGGCACCTTCCAAACTGCTTTTGGAGACAGCGGCCTTACCTTCTTTGCTTGAAACTGTATGGAGGATGGAAATGTTTATCAGCTAACATATATTTTTTAAATCATATGATGGTTTTATACCATATATATGTGTGATGTATATATTCTATCAACCCCATGCGATACAGGAGATCAGACAATTACTTAATAATTTAAATTGGCTGATTGTACATGCTTCTTCACAAACATTTTCAGCGTCTGCAGCGAAATTTACTCTGATATTTGCTATCTGGAAATATTCCTAATACACAAAAATGCTCACAAATACCACAAGGAGGAGTGAATAAGGTGGGAATTAATTATGTAAACATTTAAACAAAATTAGCTTTGTTACTCTGGCTAGAACCAGATTCTGTGCAAAAATAATTTCTAAAACCCTAAGCATTGTATCAAGTATAAGGAGGAAGTTGAGAATTTTTGGTTTGAACTCCACCTTTCCAACTCAAGTGTTGATTTTTCTGGCTTGAAATGCCAATTCCTAATCTTCTAAAATCTTCTAATGCCTTATTTAACCTGAGCAGTGGAATCCCGAGCCCTCTAAATGCAGATATCAAAAAAACAGAGTAAAACTGAAATGGAATACCATGTCAGAGGGTTTATCTGTTTTTCTAAACTATTAATTAAATTTTGATAGTTGATATGTTTGCTTGTGCATCATTCGTGTTAAGATCTAGGGGTTTCTTTATACATTACTTCGTATGTATTACTGTGCATAGAAAATAAAACAAACTCACAGAGGAATAGTGCCCTTTTACATTTTTTTCTTTGGTTTTCTGGAAGGCTTATCTAAGGTGCTTCTAAACAGAGCTGAAAATACTGGTAACTCTACTGACATGCCACTGTAACCCCTAGTCTGGAGTTCAGCTACTGTGACCCAGGCCTCAGATCACTGCAGTACAGCTGTGCATCCCTGGTTTAGCTTTACTGAAAAAACAGTTGTTGAGCTGTGACAGAGTATAATAAAGTTAAATCCAGGAAAGATAGGAAACATTAAACAACAAAAAAAAGACACAATTTGAATCAGTAATAGTAACTCAAGGAGTGAAGATAAAAAGACAACATGAATGATGTGAAGACCTGAAGGTAAAAGCAAAAATATGGTAATCTAGCAAGGCTGAGGATCAGTCTGTTTCAGGGTTGACAAAGACAGACATTCTCACCTGACTGACAGCTGTCCAAACAGCAGAGACCTGCTATGTGACTGCACAGGGAAACTTCTGATGTCTCAGGTCCCAGCTGGAGCTAGTGCTATTTATCCATATTTTTTTTTTAATACTTGCACAAGATCTCTGGCAGGGATGGCAGTTGTGGTTGTTTCCTCTTATTTTCTTTGGTTCAGCTATCTTTAAATGCCCTGGGAACGATCAGGCTTTGGATGATGTTCCACAGGGCTCCGTTTTAGGGCCAGTCTTGTTTAGCATCTTTATCAATGATCTGGATGAGGAGATCGAGTGCACCCTCTGTAAGTTTGAAGATGACCTGAAATTGAGTGGGAGTGTTGATATGCTGGAGGGCAGGAAGGCTCTGCAGAGGGATCTGGACAGGCTGGAGCAATGGGCAGAGGTCAGTTGCATGAGGTTCAATGAGGCCAAGTGCTGGGTCCTGCCCTTGGGTCACAACAACACCAGGCAACGCTCCAGGCTTGGGGAGGAGTGGCTGGAAAGCTGCCTGGTGGAAAAGGACCTGGGGGTGATGGTGGACAGCTGGCTGAACATGAGCCAGCAGTTTGCCCAGGTGGCCAAGAAGGTCAATGGCATCCTGCCTTGCATTAGGAAGAGCATAGTCAGCAGGTCTAGAGAAGTGATTGTACCACTGTACTCAGCACCAGTAAGGCTACAGCTTGAGTACTGTGTTCAGTTTTGGGCACCACAGTACAAGAAGGACATTGAGGTGCTGGAGCAGATCCAGAGAAGGGTAACAAAGCTGGTGAAGGGTCTGGGGAACAGGTCTTATGAGGAGTGGCTGAGGAAACTGGGATTGTTTAGTTTGAAGAAGAGGAGGCTGAGGGGAGACGTTATTTCTCGCTACAACCTGAAAGGAGGTTGCAGTGAGGTGGGTGTTGGTCTTTTCTCCCAGAGAATAGTAATAGGATGAGGGGAAATGGTCTCAAGCTGTGTCAGGGGAGGTTTAGATTGGATGTTTGGAAGAATTTTTTTCCTGCAAGAGTGGTGAGGCATTGGAACAGGCTGCCCATGGGGGTGGCAGAGTTACCATCCCTGGAGGTGTTCAAAAAACCATGTAGATGTATCACTCTGGGACACGGATTAGTGTGCACAGTACTGTTGGGTTGATGGTTGAACTTGATGATCTTCAAGGTCTTTTCCAACCTCTATGATTCTATCATTCTGTGGTGAGCACCAGGGTGAAGCTGGTGGCTGTAGAATACTTGGTCAGCTATTGTCTGCACATTGAGTAATGGCAGGAACACAACGTGTCAGCATTGTGCAGAAACCTGAAGACCTGTTGTAAAGAGATTTGTGAAAAAAAGGAAGAGAATTAAATTGAGAAGTGGTGCTCTAGGTTGGAAGAATTTCATTCAGCTATCAACCACTGATTAATTTAATTAAATAGATCTTTACTTTTTTTTTCCCCAAATAATGTCTTACAATTTCCACAATAAAGAGAACATAGATCAGATACTGAACTTACTTCCTTGCAGGTCACTAAAGCTTGTTCTCAAATCTTTATTCCAGTCTTTTAATCCTAGATCACATTTATGCTGAACACAGTGACAAGGTAGTTTTTTTTTTCTGGCATGCATCAGCTGAGCACTACATGAATCAAATCTCGGAATCTCAGGTTTAGCTGGAATGTTGTAGTACAGTAACCCAACGTAGATACCATTGTGAGAGAAAGGATCTGGATAAAACTCTGATCTCAGATGACTTCCAACAGTTCACAGTACCATCAAGAAACTCTTAAAAGATAGTGTAGAAAACTGTATGACATTTTCTGTTAGTAGAATCAAGCACAACTGCAGATGAACATGAACTGAATTACTTGGAGGTGTTGGAAAAGGCAGGAGTTGAGAGTCCTGCAACATTCTACTGCTGGATAATGCTTCAATCTAAAGTGTCACCCCTATATAGAACTGAGTCATCTGTGCTATTAGAACAAGAATATGGTAGTTCTTATAATACACGATAAATTATAATATGTAATGTTAAATATTATAATAAAATTGAAAATCAAAATGTTGAGAAACTCGAACCAGTAATGAAAGATTAAAACATTGTTATGCTCTGTGACAGTATTGAGAAACACTAACATGGTTTTCTAGGACAACAAGGAAACCAGCATGGTGATAACATAGTCTCCTATAGCTCTTACCCTTTTTTCCCCTTAAATCCAACAAAGCTAGAACAGACATCACAAGGCAGGTTGACACAAAAAACCCTTGAAAACTACTGGTCCCTAACCTGAGCACACTGAGCCTCCCTTATCCCAAACTTTCTCTGTACAAAAACAGGCTTTGCAATGTGGTGTTGAGGGTTGTTTAAATACGTTGAAAATAAATGAGCCATACTGAGAGGACAGTGAGGCAGAAACTGCACCTCCTCCTTCTGTGCTGCACTGCATTTGTAAACAAAGTTTCATCATAAGGACCATATAGTTACTGCTATACCAGATAAAAATGAGTAAATATTATGTACCAGGATGACAGTTTAGAGGACATCAGAACCTCCAGTATGACTTGCTACAAGGCTGCGTGTGGTTTTTAACATGGGTTTGTTACTATTTATGCCATGTGCCCTTTCAAGGGATTAGCCATCATCCCAAGAGTTCTTTGGTAAGGCAGGACTGGTGCTGACAGCTGAGGGATTTAATATCAAATATTTCAGGATTTTAATACCTGTATATAGGTATTTAACACAATCTTTACATCAATATAAGTACAGCAACACCCACAGTGTTCTAATGATAACTGTCCACGAACATTTCCAAGAATTTCAAGATCAGTTGTAAGATTTGAATCCTGAAACTCTACAGAGACTTTCTGTACATTTATTCACCAAAGAGTGTCAACATGTTTCAATTTCTTTAAGAACTTGTACGTACAAGTCCCTTAAGTGTCAAGACCACAGAAACAACCAGACCATATGCAGCACTTGGGAGGCAAATTTCAAGGAAGTTAACATTAAGTTTAGAGATGCATTTTGATAAAAATTTTTTTGAACCTAATTGTGTTCTTCTTCTCCTGGGATTCTTGTCTGAAAGCTACAGTAGTAATTTATTTTAATAGCAAACTTGTGAAGATCTGTGGAAAAGTGTATGGGGGGGGGGAGGAGGGTGTGTGTGTTAATACTTCTATATGTTTGTATCACTTAAGACAAACTAAATGAGGCTTCTTTGAATTTTATTTCAGAAAAATGAAGGAGAAGCAAATTGTTTTCTAGAGCACAAATGACCCATCTGTCTGCTCACTTCAGCTCTCCACTGACCTCAGCAGCTTTTCAGCTAGCAGTGCCTGCTTTCCAACACCAAGACAGCCCTCTTGCTTCCTTAGTAGTTCATACCGTCTCCTTACCCCAGCTTTTCAGGTACCTAAATGAAAAATGAAGTTAAAGAAACTTAACCTCTCACATCAGTGAAAATAAAGTACTTAGGAGTATCAGTGATTGAGATTATACACACCCTAAGATAACAACTAGCTCTAAGCAGCTTCCTTCATGCCTGTAGATAAATTCTTCTGAGCAAAACCCCGTCCCACCATACTCCTTCGTGTCTCAGACTTAAAAATACACACGGTGTATGCAGCTACTGCATAAAATAAGATGTGCACCTTTCCAGTATGCATTTCACAAAGGCCAGGCAAACCACAGAGAAGCGTGCACCATGGCTGTTCTGCCCTATCAGTTCTATAACAGAGCAATGCTTCTCTGCGTTGTTATCATATTATGTTCTGCAGAGAGAGTCTGATTTAGCATTCCATTTCAAATTAAAATAAGTAGATTAAATCAAGTATAAATAAAATTGCAAAGCAGGAAAGTGAACTATTGAGTATATTTTTTAAAGTCTTCTCACTTATCTCAGCCTGGCCATACCTGTTCCGGCCCAGCAGTCAGATGAAATTTAATCTTCTTTTAAAATGAAACCCAGAGGGACATAATTACATCTAATTTGTAATAAATTAAGGGAAACTGAGCAATAATTTAATACTGCATCATGAATTTTTATTCTTCGATAACTGCTTTCACAGAGAATGGTTTTACAGTCCACAGAAACCAAAGTTCTGCTTTATAGTCCTTGGAAACCAAAGTTGTTGGCTTAGACACTAAACAACTGGATTTAAAAATTTTGCTTATGGTGTGAAAATGCTCAGCCTGACACAAACAGGTAGCTATGCTGTTTTGCAGGTTGGCTGCTTTAGGCATAAGAAGGCAAATCAGGGCCACATATGAGCCAGCTTGTGCTGATTCAGCAGTGTCAGAGGGAAGGGAACTCAAGAAGCCTTGTCTCCATCAAAGCATGGCTCACATAAGAGCTCCAGCATTTCATTGTCTGTGTGGCACTGCTGAGCTGCAAGTGAATGAAAGCCAGAAAAATATCAATTCACTTTTTCTTATCCCACAAGCTAATGAAAAAAGAATTAGCAGCAAGATGATGAACACGGAAAAAGCAGCTTTAAGAATATTTCCGACTGCAACAGGAAATATTTCATTTCCCCTCAGATACGACAACGTTCCAGCATAAAGTAACTTTGCCTCTGCCAAAGAAACCACGCTTAGCAGAGCAGGCATGGTATTCAAAAGAGTGGAACACCAAACTGTGAGCTGGAAGGAGTACAGACATTCAGGAGCAATGAAAAGTTCTGAAAAAGTATCAAACAAAGATGTTTATAATGCTTATGGTTTTTTTATTTATCAGTAGTAGCTACCATAAGAACTTTTATCTAAGCTTTACGGAAGTTACTTGATCAATTTAGCAGTTCTCCATCAGAATATAGCTAATCTCTATGCTCCTGGCCCTCTCAGATCCCTAGCAGGAAAAATTAAGGTTTAGTGACAGACATGTAAACATCCCTGGGCTTCAACTTCTTGACCTTCCACAGCGCAGAGGAACTCTGTCTCAAGAGAGAAAAGTGACACAACTGCCCTGAAAATAGATGAGGTTGAAAAGGTTCGAGTCTTTGAGGATTTAATCACACAGATTTTCAAGATGAAAAAATACTGAAGTTCCTTTTATATTTACCCGTGGTATATTTCAGTGGTGGCAAACCACTTATATAACAGTGCTTTTCCCACCAAAAGGGCATGTACCAATTCAAGTTTTTAGAAGTTCATGTTCATTTTTCACATCACATCATTAGGATAATCTCCTTTTTATAGTCAACTACTATATATGCGTGAACTTCTTTAGGAGTGCTAGCACATGAAGAGATTCCTATTCAGCGCATAGATCGTAAGACAACAAAATGTCAATGATCATTTTTCAAGAAAGCCAGTCTTTTGTAATACAGCCAAACAATGTGCTACATACAATGGAATAATCTGAATTATCCTTGTGTGAAGGACACTAACATCTTCTAATTTTTCTCAGTGATGTGAAACCTGACACCAAAAAATTCTAAAAACTCTCCTACATATAGTCAGCCTTTGATGAAACAATTCTTTTGAAGTTATGTACTGCAAGTGCTTTTGGATTGTGTTTAATCTGGCATAATTATACTATGTATTACACTTATGTGGGTGAATACTCTCACCGAAAGCCAATGAGTCAACTCAAACATTCTCTGCACTTGGGAACAAACCCCTGATTTGGAAGAATGGGGATAATTTTGCCTTCGCTTAAGAGCTACACTGGGGAATCTGAGGCCAGAAGCAACCATCAAAAAGTTGCTAACTAATTGGATGTAATTTTCTAAAGAGCCTATACTACAAATAAAACCTGTATATCAATAAATTATCCTTTGTTCTCCTGTCTTTCCTTCTGAACTGGAAAAGGAGCTCTTTTTTTCCACAACAAAACATTTAGACCTTCAAACGATCTACAAAGAACTTTTCAGTTGTCCCTACAGCTCTTCTTTTGCAATGACTTGCATCTTGGCCCACTGCTTTCAGTAAGAGCCTCTAAATCTTAGAAGCCTTCCCAGAATGACATTTCAGTTAGGTTTGGGGGGAAGTTTTATACAATCATTGAATGTCTCAGATTTCAATTTTTTTTTGAGTCATTCTTTTTTTTTTTCTTGACATTTTTTAGATGGGATTATTAAATAATTTCACCTGAGAAAAAAATGTTAGATCTTTTTCTCTAGCCTAGAAATGATTCAAGTTTTTTTTTTCATTTTTGTCATAATTTCAAGCATTCTTCAAGTACTTGCAGCTTCCATCCAGGCAGAATCTGAATTTCAGACCAAACAGATAACAGTCTAAACCTTTTATTATCAAGAACATTTATTTTTGTACCGCAAATCAAAGAGGAGCCAAAATTATGTCACACAAATTTCTTTGCTCCTTGCAGATCATCTTTGAAATGAAGGATAGAGTAGGATACAAGAAAAGCGAGCAAAAAAATAAAACCCTAGAATAATTGCTTTTTATTCTACCAGTTGTATGCATGATCTTGAAAAGCAATGAGTGTTCATCACACAGGTGATAGATTTCCATAGGCTGATCTGCTTCCTGCTAACAGCTTTGTAGTGCAACAGTAATGAATTAAAAGCACTTATGTTCATATGTGAACTAGCTATGAACGAGTCTTTATACAAAAATTATATTCAATAATGAAGAAAGATACTGATTTTTAAAAAGCATTGATATTTATTTGTTATTCTAGTTAACATTAGCCACTACAATTTTCAGATATTGAGTCACTCATATCTCAGAATTACCTTTAAACTGCAGTATTGTGCACTTTCTTTTATACGGTATTGCACATTCTGCACTGATATTTAGTAGACATTCTTACTACAAAGGATGGTCTAGACCATTTTAATTACATAGGATCAACAGAAATTTTTGATATTTGACTGCAGATGCCAAGTGGCATTTTGTTTCCTTAAGATCCAAACTTGCTGTATAACTTAGAGATGCTTAGTTTGCAAAAATAAATAATGTACAAAGTTGCTCAGAAGTGCAAATTGCTTGAGGCTTTCCTAACTTCTATTACATTGCCAGCTTTGCACTAACCATGAGAGCTGAGATTTGTGTATTAATGAAAACAGAATTTAAAATATTCTCCAATAGTGTCACACACGGACATAAAGCAAGCCATGTCAAAAGGTTGTACAGGAAAAAAAAGAACAACATTTTTCCAGGAAAGTAAAAAAAATCCAAACAAACCAACCCAAACAAAAAAAAAAAACCAACAACATCCTCCACCCCCTCCCCCACCCCCCCCAAAAAAAACACCCACCCAAAAACCACCACCAAACTGCAACAAAAGATCTACTTTTCATGGGACTAGTATGGCAAGGGTTCATTCCTTGAGTATGTGAGTAGACAGAAAGACAGTGAGACCAATAGAGAGCTCTGTACCCCCTCGTGGAAATCAGAGGAACTGCTCCACTATAGTACTATGGGAAAAAAAAAACCTCTGTGGCCTCCATTTAGCCCGTGGGTACCTGGTTGGAAGCAAGCTGTATCCCTGTAATTGTTTCTTTACTACTCCACCAAAAAAACTCTCATATAGAGGTTATGCAACAGGAAAAGTTCTTAAACAAATGGGTTGGGTTTGTTTGGGTGTTTGGTTTTGGTTTTGTTTTTTGATTTTTGTTTTTGTTTTTCCTGTGTGTCTACACTGTTCATATCATGATGGAGCTCAGAACTGCAGTTGTGATGTGTTTAGTACAAACTTATCACAAATAAATATTGATGGAGTAGTGAGCTGTCCATATTATAACTCAGATTTAGCGTTTTAAAGAGCCTCTGCACTTCAAGTGGATTTATTTCACTTACATAGAGAAAGCATGTAAAGATTTGTTCATACCAGCACGGGGAGCATATGAACAACAAAAAAGCTCTACTGAACTCATCTTGCCAACATCAGGATGTAACTTAAACCAGGAAGGTGCTGTGGGCTGTGATATGCACGTTATAAGTGCATGCCAATACACTCAAGAAGAAGTTTAAAGAACACGTAACTGAAAAAATGCTTTAGATACACAAGGAGAAGAAACATGATTCCAAACCTGTGAAATACTACCTAACTTCAAGCTTTTATTCATTTCTGCATCTTATATGCAAAAGAATAATCAGAAAGGCTTGGACACTTATTCAAAATGCTGAGCAGCACAGTACATGCCAGTGTGGCAGTACTATTCACTGTGCATTGTCTCAAGGGCTTCTGTGGACCCTTGCCAGGGTACACTTTACACACAGAATACTATGGTCTGTATTGGAAGGCTTGGTGCTCAAACTGAATTTTTACATTTTATTTGGCAACCTTTGGGATAAACAGCTTTCATCTCTTAATAGAATTCAAATAAAAGATCAGCCTGGATAACCCTGACTGGAAAAGGAGAAACATGACCCCCATTTTCAAAAAGGGAAAAAAGGAACCAGGCAACTGCAGGCTGGTCAGTCTCACCTCTGTGCCTGGAAAGATCATGGAGCAGATCCTCCTGAAGACTCTGCTAAGGAACATGGAAAATGAGGAGGCAATTGATAGTAACCAACACGGCTTCACCAAGGGCAACTTGGGCCGGACAGATTTGGTGGCCTTATACGATAGTGTTACAGCATTGGTGGATAAGGGAAGAGCAACTGACAATATTTACCTGGACTTGTGCAAAGCATTTGACACAGTCCTGCATGACGTACTTGTCTCTAAATTAGAAAGACATGGATTTGTTTGTTTGACTGCTTGGTGCATAAGGAAGTGGCTGGGGGATCACACTGAAAGAGTTTCAGTCAATGGCTCAGCGTCTAAGTGGATCCCAAATACACAAATTCAGATGTCTGTGGTACATTCCTGTACTGAGAATGTGAAAAATATTTTTGAACAAGGCCTCGGGACAACAGTAAATGTAAATCAGGTGTCAGACTTGCAAGCTTCTCACTGATAGTGGCCTTTGAGCCCAGGCAGCCTTTGCGTTAATGCTAAAAACCTGCAAAATCACACTGCTCCAAGCAATCTATATTTAGCTTTAAAGAATAAGCAACCATAATTCCAGCATCTTTGTGTTGTAGGTTAGCAGCAATATAACAAACACCCAGTAACAGCTAATTCCCCCTGTAATCTTATTGTTTCAACAAGACTATAAATTGTTTAGAATTTTTTGTAAGTCTTACATAAGTCTTCCACAATGAAAGTTCTTTATAGTTCTTCCACAGATCTATGGAATTTAGGAAGCTGGGATTAGGAGAATAAGCTTTCATGGCATAGAAACCAAAACAGAAATGAAGGGAGCAGCAGATGAGAACACCTGGGTGTACTGGTTCTAGTAATGTAAATGCAAAGAACAGTAAGGAAAGGAGCCTTTGAAAAAAGCATGCACTTACCCTGTATATAAAATGAAACATCTGGAGTTTTCCAGTGACACAGCAACTTGCCAACTGAAAACCCACCTGCTTTATGCTGTTCAGCCTTTAGAAGCTGAAAATTTAAAATCTTTCAAGTCCTAAATATCTGTGCTGAAACTGAGAAAGCAAACCATCAGTGTAAGATGACTTATCCCAGGTCGCAGGTCTGTTGCTTGCTTTCTTTTTGATTTTTCAAATTATCTAACTGACTTTATGAAATCTGTAGAAAGAATTTGAATAAGATTTCTCTGCTCCTCAATTTTGCCTTCAATCACCTTTCACCTCATAAAACATCTTACCATCCTATCTCAGTTTTTTCAGTGAGGAAGCTCAGATTCAGGGTTCCTTCTGCTGGAAGCTGGTTTTGTTGTGCTTCAGCCAGTTACACTTCCGTAGCTGTCTTTCTACCTGCCTGCCACTCACCCATCTGCTGCTGAAAACACCAGGTGCCAAGTGGGCCAAGAGCACTTGTATCTAGAATCAAATTTTTGGTAGAATCCAGACAGTAGTATAAAGGTATGACATAGCCAAAAAGAAAATTTAAAAGGTTTGAGATGAAATATCAGAAGATTCCTTGAAAACCACCAGTAACTACTGACATCTCATGCCCTCAGCTCATCTCAAACGCAAAAAAAGGCAACATTGTTTAAAATACGAGACCGTAGGAACTAGTCCCTGTTTACAGCACTGCTCTGCAGCACCAAGAGGGTTCTCTTAAGATTACAAATATTACTGAACAGAGTAACGCAGTAGGATTCCTATTTGACATAAATTTACTGCCACAACATACTTCTGGTAAAAAAACCTCTTAAACAAGGAAGTAATCTCCAGAATGCATTTTTTTCCTCCAAAATACATTTTGCAAAACTAGAGCAAACTTATCTCTTGTACATTATAGAAGCAGTTCCAGCTCTAAAAACCACAGTAGCGGAACAAAAACAAATATCAGACTGGAGTAGTTTAAAATTGCATACAAGAAATACCACACCTCTACAAGCAGTGATGCTAAAAAGATGTTTCAAATGTAAAAGTCTGCTGCTCCTCAGCAAATGGTGAGGATTATATGCTACAAGGAAAGCCCTCACTTTAAAGATAGTTTCTGATTTGCTAATCCCTTAAAACACCTGGCTTTAAAACAGCAGGAAAACTCTGGAAGTCTTTCCAAAGAAGCCAATGTTCCTGAGGCTGCCCCCTCCTTGTTCCTTTGTTTCTCAAAGGTCTTGTAATTTCAGCTTTTGAGAATTTTTTTATAAAGGGTAGCTTCTAGTTCTGAAAGCTTAATTGGAAAATACTTCAACTAACAATTTCCCTTAGGATTTTTAATCATCTACTACTGTGCACATGAAGACAAAAACAATTGTTCTCTCCTTTGACTAACCTTGAAGAAGTGGCCAAGACTGCCAAAGTTGCTGCTTAATGAATGATTTATTGGGTTAATTCTTTTTTACACAAGGTATTTTACCTGTAACTCCCACACTAAATTTTTACTAAGTCTTCCTACAGCATTTTCTTAGTAGGTTCAGTCAACGCAGGTCTAGAACTGGGAATTGTTATGTCATAAATCTACATGTAAGCACACAATCTTTAAAGGCCATTAAAAAAAAAATAACAACAGTAGAAAGGTACACCCACAACAAAACAAAAATTACTTAGAAAAAAAAAATTAACTTTCTAACTCTTCAGAGCTCCAGGCTTTGGACCACCACTCAATAGAGTCAAATTTCTCCTCATGGCATTTTAGCTTCTGTTTAAAAGATAAAGATGGAGAAAATATGAGAATTTAAAAACATCTTTATTTTATCTATAATGAGTAAAATGTCATCCCACTTGACTACATCCAAAAAGCATGTTGAAGAGCAACATGCTAAACTTGAAAGCCTGATGAAAAATATTATAAGTAAGTAAAGAGGTAAGTTTAGTTCAGGAAAGGAAGTGCTTGCTGAGAGAAACTTCCACTAGGAAGAAGATCAGCAAATGTTTGTCATACCTAGAAAGAAAAAAAAAAATTATAAAATAGGAAATAATGTTTATTTTTATAGTTTCATCTTGTCCTTATCTGCAATATATCCCGAGTCAAATAAATTTATAGGCTACATTCATAGGCTATTTTTGAACTACTGGTCATATAATACTTCAAATTATGCATCACATGTACTATAAGTATCAGAATAAAACTGGTCAGTGTATGGGCTTCTCTGTTTTAATGAATAAGCACAGAGCACCCAGACCTGTGTCCCTGCCCTTGGTTGCCAGGACATACCTCGTCCCATACCACGACATACCCTTTCCCCACCACGGAAAGGGTGAGCCAGTAAATGACATGAGCCTAAAGCAACAGTATTTACATGTTGAGCACTGTGACACTGTGGGGGAGACATTGAAACGTACTGCTCTGCCACAAAACCTCTCACTGACCAGCCAAACACCTGTTGGAAGGACAGAAGTAGCTGTATAGTTTGGAATGCATGTTGTCCTTCCTCACAAATCATCAAATTGTTTTCATCTACTACCTGTGATTCTTTACTCCTACAGCTCTCAGGAACAGGTAAAAATTAAACACCTGAAGATTTATGTGTGGCGTCTACTCTGCCTCAGCTCATTTCCAAATGCAGGAGGTGGGACCCATTTTAGGTGTGAAACAGTTCTCAGTAACTCACCCTGGATCACCAGTCTCCTAAAATACTGCTGTCAGAAATGTCAGGTTCAGCTCATTGCCCCAGGGTATTAAGTGCAGACTGATGTGCTAAGAATACCTGGTTGTCTGAGACCTCTCACAGGACGCTAAAGAAAAGTTCTTAAGTTCTGCTCATTTAAGAACATCTGACCAGAAGTCTGCATGCAAAACAAATTTCATGGGAACAGCGGAGATCAGGTCATGCAAACTGGTCTCGTTTTGAGACAAGTGTATGATATCTGAGTTTCTACATAGGTGCAGCTCCCCAGCAATAGCCAAGAAACTGAGTGGCACCCTTGTGATTTGATTTTTATTTCAAGGTCTCACTAACATTTATTTTTAGAATCTGCTTTCATTTCAAGTGCCACTGCTGCCATATAAAACTGAAACAGAAAACACACTGTTCATAACAGCCTCATACAGAGTTTTTCATGTATACATATATTAATCTGATTTGCTTCATTTATGCAAGGCGCTGGAGGAGGAGGTAGAAAATATGGATCATTTACTTACCTTGTTTTGCCAGCTCATCTGCCTTTTTGCTTGTTATCCTGAGCTGTGATGATATCTGGTGGCATGATTGCTAGGAGTGTTTCAACTTCTGTGAAAAACAGCTTTTTGCTGAAGGCTTATAAATGTGAAAAGATGGGGAAAGGAGCTGAGTTATTACATATATATCGTTCACATGAAATTTATACGTGACATAATACACAGAAAAACTTTAAAAGTCATCTGTGTTGATTCCCTGTTGAGAATCTTCCAATACAACACACTCTTTTAGGCCAGCAGGACTTAAGACACACTTAATTCTCTGAATACTAGGTTTTTCCTGGATCTAAACCCAGAAAAAGGATATTAATCATTAATTTCCTCTTTAGGCATTTCTGTCCACTGTATGCAGAACTCAGTTTCACAACACTATAGGTTCATAATTTTATTTGTATCTAAGCTGTACCTAACAACCTGGCCTTGATATTTTACATTCAATACATACATAGATTGACATGGCATGACTAGCATGGACAGCTGGCCAACAGGTGGAGTAAAAAAGCACACAACTACTGAAAAATTTCCAAAGACAGGTTATTATTACCTCTTCTTATTAACCGACCCTTATGAAAGTGTAGGTGAACATCACCTCTAACTACAACTGACTTATCCGTGTCAATATTCAGATAAAAATTAAAGTACATATTGACAGAACTGGTCCACTTGACCAAGTCTGATTTCTAACTGAAGAAAAGCATTTAGCTGAAGAGATGCACAAAAAGACAGATGGTCTTGCAAGCTCTGCTAAGCCAACGGGTCTTGCTATTAATAAATCAATGACAGAAGTGATAAAAATTGATTTACCTACTGATATTTCTATCTTTTTTAAAGGTGAAGTCTTGACAACTGCTAATAAATCCACTTATGCCAGAGATTGCATGTTTGATGGAAGGTTCAGAACAGGGAAGAGAAGTGCTGCATTTCAAAAGCTCAATACACAATGAAGCTCCAGTGTGATTAGCAAGAACTTCAAATTAAATATATGAAGCAGTGACATTTTCAAGCAGTTTCATAGAGCACAGAGTTTTGAAGCAGAAGGCTGCAAAGTCCATATTGGAAGAACTTGCAGTGAAGACACTGGTGCAGAGTCACTTAAGACAACTGGATATATAAAACTCTTTGATGTTTATTCTAAGCACAACCATAACTAACTACAAACACAATCACCTCAATCAGCAGGACCAAGTTTTCCGTGCCAAGGACAGGATTTCAGAGACTCATAAACACTGCTGTTCTGATTGCCAGTCATAGCTCTGGCAGCACCTGTATGAAGGAATTCATGTCATGAAAGTGAGCAAAAAAGCCGAGGAAGAAGACCTGTCCTGGCTACAGGGAAGAAGATGTGAAGCTCAGTCATTTCCTAGCTCAATACTTCTTAGCACCACTTTTATCTACAATTAGCAAGGGGTCAATAACATAGAAATACTGTATGTGCTACACACCGAAAAGATGTATAAGCAAATAAGATTATAAGAGAAACAGTAAATCTGCAGTCCTCTGGGTGTCTCTAGAAGAAAACTGAAGCATAAAACCTGGCCCTTTGAAAATGAGAAGGCAGGCAGGCCAAATTTTCAGTAGGTATTGCAGCAGCTTACCACAAGAATCCCCGTCAGACTATCATCAGCCCATGAGGAAAGCGTTAGTTCACTTCTCTCTTCGGCACAAATTCTTTTGTCCTGGTCAATTTCTATTTTGTTAGTTAATTAGTTTGTTTGTTTGCTTGTTTTGGTAGTGTGTTATGTTTTGTTTTGTTTGTTTTCTCAAAAAATACTAAGGCCCTGAACAAATGTTTACTAACCACAATATGTACTGAAGAGTTGCACTATTTATGATCTTCCCATGTGGATGTATTAGTTTTTAAATTTTAACCTCTATTATTTAAAATTAGATAAACTTCTCCTCTGTGTGTCCAAATACTGATAATTCTAAGCATTACTTCTACATCTTTGAGTTTCAGAGGGCTATAAATAGGAAGAAAAGGGACTGGTAAGTTTTGACATCAGCCAAAGAAGAGAAGACAGCTGACTTTCCGTAACAGGAGTCACAGAATATGCAATTTGCAAAAGATGAAAAAAATAAGCAGCTGAAAATCTAAGAATTTAACAGCATTAAAAGTTTCCCAGTTCACGTATCTATCAAACTTGCTTTATGAATCTCTGAAGAATGGTGTTGGAAATGAGTTTAATGTCTTGCAGCTGAATATCTCTCCTGGTTGTGCCATATTAGATGTTTGCAGTTTTCTCTCTTTCTCAGATAAGACTGCTTGATTCACAAACATCACAATATCTTGGTGAGAAAACCTCAAAGGAAAACATTTATATTCTGGTAATACTGAGGACTTAAGTGCACAGTGTGGAATGTGTTATTATTTACTTGAGACAGACTTCAGGGTAAAGTGTAAAAAGCTTAGCAAGCAGCTAATTAAGAACTTTCTTTTGCACACTCCATTAACCCTGGGTTGAATGCAAATAATTTTTAATTATTATGTGGATACTTCACAGCTGCAAGGTCCTGGCATGGCACTTGAAGAACTGCAGTAGCCAGGGTGGAGCTAATACCATCCTCTCCAGCTACAGGCTCTCACTCCTTCCACCACCTCCTGCTGCCTCCTCTGTCAAGACAGGAATTTAGTCCTCAGTGCCACCTGCCCCTGACCAGCATCACCTCCACACTTTATTCCTCTTTCCCAACAGAGCAAAGCCTGAGATGGGTCCTGCCCTAAGGCAGGAACATAACAGCGTTGGATCAATCCTTGGAGAAACTGTCCAAACACACTGAAACATAATGAAGCATTACTGATAAAATCTCAGAATTATGACAGGAATATAAGAATCAATAGTTTTAGTAAATGGTGAGAGAACTTTTAAGTACCCTTTTCTTCATCACAGGTGAAGCAATGATGACAGTTGTCAAGACAGACTTATCTCCTCACATGTACAATATGGATTAACCCTCAGGTATGTTGTCCATTTTCTTAAGTTATTACATTTTTCCAATATCAGTAAAATTGATCGTGTATCTACAGATAAAACAAAACAAAACAAAAAAAACCCACAAAACTTTAACATTCACTCAGCCTAATTAGCTGCTTTACTTTACTTGCATCAAGTCTGATTTGTATTTGCATTTTGCAGTGGTAAACACACAGTCAATCCTGCTAATGCAAATGAACTTATGCCAATAAGGGCTGCCCAGTGACATGTACCACAGTCTTTACACCCCTGGCACATAACAGTATGGTTTGGGGAAAGGGGTTCCTCATCACAGAGCCAAGCTCTTCAGGAAGGCTTGTCAGGGCTGAGCTGCTCCAGGATGCTCCCTAAATTTAAGAGCACTATTAAAAGCACAGACTAATAAGTCGATCTTTTTCATGCCATCTTCATTAATGGAGAAAAAGGCATCATGGCAAAGAAGTACCAGCAATATAAATTGTGTCTGCAGGACACCTCTGCGTCTTCCTCAGGTGCAGCTCCAAAGCAGCCAGCAGGAACACAGAAATCCTGTGGTAAGCACTGGCAGCTTCTTGGGTAACAGATCCTACCATTATGTTCCTGTTGCTGCAGCAGAACAAGAGCAAGGTGCTGACGGCCTGCTCTGCTGCTCTTAGTAAAGACGATCACTGCAGCAGTGGTGATGCTGCCACCGCTTTAAGGGTACAGCTGGAAGAGGGCAAGTGGCACTTCTGCTCCCTCAGCTGGACAAAACTGCACTGCTTCTCCCGTGCTGTGCAAGGCAGAGGACATGCTGTGGGTGAGAAGCAATAACAGTTCTGCCTTATAGGATGAATCCATCTGCAACCAACACTAACATATAAAATACCACACAGCAAAGGCTGGATATCACTGAGTATCAGCATATGTAGGAAAGAATAACCTAGGGCTAAAATAGGAGAAATCCCTAACACAAATGTTATTCAAAGTTGACCACTGATCACATCCATCTGATTTTTTAAATTCAGTTTTCTCTTTCTAAAGTTTGTAGATTCTTCTAGATCTACAGGCCACGAGAAAAAGTTGACTGAATGACAAGATTCAAAACTGTTGACCAGAGATATTTCAGGCCACTGGGTAATGAAAATTACCAAAAGACTCTCATATCTCTACTGTACTCTGCCAGGAAAGAGACTGTTAGCCACACATGCCTTAAAGGGTAATATCCATAGTGAAATGAACTTTGGCTAAAAGCAGAAAAATCACAGAAAACTGAGAAATCCGTATGTCCATAGATGTGAACAGGTAACACACTCTCTCTATATAGATACTGCCAGTAAAAGACATTCAAGATACAAACTGATTCAAGTTAGCATTTGCAAGAAGTTAGACATTAACGTGGTCAAGTCACGCTTAAGTAAACGTAAAATTTATTCTGGTTGTCATAACTGAAAATTGATCACCACGAAGCAAACTGCAAACTCAGCGGCACATCTGAAAAATGGGTATGCAGTTTCAGATTCGACACTCATGGCTGGCTAACAAACGCTTGTTACTGCAGACACACCTTCCCATCACACTGGTTTTCCAAGCGCAGCCCGGAGTCACCGCTAGTGTGGAATCTACCTGCAGTGCTTGTAGTTGGCAATTTAAGCTACCCTTTTTCATCCTGCTGAGAGAGGTGGGTGAAGAGTATGCTTGCCCATGAGCAACGAAGGGTCAAGAAATGCTAGACCTCTGAAACAGCACCTCATCCAGAGTCAGCTAGCAAAGCAGCAGCAGCCAGCAGCTCACAATCATTGAGATTAGAGCTATAATGTTCTATTCATTCATCCCAGCTAATTCCCCTGAAAACTCAAATCTCCTTTCCAGTGCTCTGCACAATTCCCTCTCACTATTTTTTAGTTGTTGCAGCTTTTTCCTCCACCTTTATGGTCAGAAACACACTGAGGAGAAATGGCTTGGAACAGTAAAACCCATTTGTACTTTAGCTGCAGAAAGTGATCTGCTTTATCTTACAATCAGCTCAGTTTATCAGAAAAATGGTAAGGAAAGGACAAGTGATTGTCTTGTAACATTTTCATCTTTTAAAATGATTGCTGCAATTTATATTTCTTTGCTGAACAAAAAAAAAAAAAAAAAAAAAAGTTCTTTTGAGTGAACTTGAATTCTTCTGTGCTGATACCTTCTGTCTGTTAGTTATTTGGAAAATGAGATCAGGTGTAACTGCTTCAGACACTTCCAATCTTACCATATTTTGTTCAGGTTTTTGGTTTATACATTTAATCCTTTTGCTTATTAATAAATTAATCTACATAGATATTCTAGGAAACATAAGATGGTGTGTTAGCAGAAGTGTATGTTCAAAATGAAGGGACCTAGTCACCTAGAATATCTAACAAATTTGTTATTCAGGCAATGCACATATGTTAAAATTACAGAAAACTAAACTGAACAGAGGCTCTTAAGGCAGGTATCAGAAAATTAAGAAATATCTGGTAGGAAATTTCTAGCTTTGATGTGAGCCAATTCTCCTAAAACCAAAGACACAGTTCTCAGACAAAATCAAACCCCCAATTTTAAGTGTAACTTTGCATTTCAAAAGAGTAATTTGAAAAGTCAACATAACACTTCAAATGCCTAATAAATGCAAATGCTTGATTTCTGACAGGAAGAAAGTTAGAATTTGTACCTAGAGGTACAACAAAGAACTATTGCTTCTTAAGTTAGAATTACAGGATCAGTTAACCCACAAACAAACTGCTGAATAAAAACATATTACCAGTTTCACATTAACAACAATAGAAATCATTCATGTATAACAAGAGTTGCTGATTAGCTTCCTCCAAAACAAATGACGTGAAGGAATGAGAGGGGGTGTTTTTCAAGTTTATTTTTTGGGGAAAAGAAGTTACATTTTGTTGCAACCACATTCTTCAAGCATGCCACAAGCTTCAATGTGTTGATGGTCAGATGTGTGGAGAAAGTCTCACTCTCTGCAACAGATTACTTCCTTCTGCCAGACCATGTCAGGGCAAGAAGGGCAGTGGGGCATAGGGAAAGTCGGTGACTACTGGATACAGGAACAGGGGCAGACTTGGCCTCAGAAGAGAAATTGCCTTTCAGACATAAGGAAGCCAGACAGGAAACCCAAGTGCAACTCTTTTTACTTACCCAGCCCATTGGCCTTCCAAGCACCTTAAAGTGCCAGCAAAATTGTGGATGGTGATAGCAAGGCAGGAAAAGTCCTGCTTAGCCTGTATTTTTGGACAAGGACTGCCTTTCAGATGTAGCTTTAGCACTAGAGGAAGCTCCTGTGCAT
>NW_008621345.1:6260-7016 GCF_000691845.1 Merops nubicus | reverse complement strand
AAAAAAAAAAAAAAAAAAAAAAAGAAAAAATTAAAAAAATATTACAAAACAAAATCACAGATCAGCTGAGATTTCACCTGGACCGGGGTGACAATATGGAGGCACAGAGAGTGTGGCAGGATCAGCCTGGCTCTTTCCTCATTCTTTCCAGCTGCACAATCTGTTTCCTAGACAGCGGTCTTTACACCCTCGCACATTCTACCTCCATGCACCACCCTCTCTTCAACATAAAGAAGCCAAAGATTTCTTAAGGAGGTGTAGCACCTGGGTGCTTGATTTAGTCTAGGATTCTCACACTTACCTGCTCTTTGCCAGCTGCAAACCAGAACACGTTTGGCAGGATATGACCAGAGGCCAGCAGCCCAAATGAATATAGGGAAACAGGATTTACCTCTGGCCCACACGGTTCTTGTTCCTAAAGTTCTTCCTATATCATGTTCTGACATCAAATAAATGAGATAGGTTAAATGGTTTTCTATTATGTCATGGTTTTTTGAAAAAATACTTTTGACTCATAAAACATTGTTTTTAAAATCAATACAATTCTATATATATCAACATACATATACGTATATGTTTCTCTCTATGCATACCTGTTACGTGAAGGAAAAGGGGAAGGTATGGTTATGGGAGAGACAAATTTGGTAAGAGACAACCCCCCTGGCTTTCTCGCCAGTCCTCAGCTACTCGAGGGGCTGGGGCGGCTGAACTTGTCTCTTGCTAGGCACCCACGAGAGCCGGGCTGCACCCAACGCC
>NW_008621345.1:500-6098 GCF_000691845.1 Merops nubicus | reverse complement strand
GGACGGCGGGGGATAAGCACACTAAGCGGCAGGCGAGCCACAGAGCTCTAAACAGCAATTGCAACTACAGTAATAATAATCTCCTGGGGAAGAATCACTCGGCGGAGCCGAGGCCGCAAAGGCATCCTGCTGGGGAGGGGCGAGGAGAACAGACCCGTCGGTCTGTCCCTGCCACTTGGTGCTGAATTCTTGTCCCACAAACGGGGTCCAAAAGGGGTGATATTTGTACCTTTTCTTGTTACTGATGTGCAGAGTGTGGGGATGGGGCTGTGGGCAGACAATTAATTAGCACAGAACTTCCTTATCTGCACCTGCAGGGAGTGGAGTGCCAGGAGCCAGGTGGGGGGATGGGGTGAGCAGCCTCCACTGCATTCCACGTTTCCATATCAGGGCCTCAAGGACACAGACCACTGATCTTCTCTCAGCCCCTGTGTCTGAGAAGTTTGTTGGCAGTGTTGAGCTTTGTGATTTCTGCTTGTTTTGTGCTTCCTGGATCTGACAGGTAGCATCATCCAAAGAAAATATATGAATTTAATTTTATAGGAGAAAGGGTACGGCAAAGACAAGCATCATATGAATAATTACTCATCTGGTATTGTATATTCAGTTCAAAATTTCTTCAACTTGTTCTTTTTAGTCTAAACTGTTTCTTGTAATTAACAGTTACTGGTTTGAGTTCTTAGTGAAGTTCAGAACACTGGGCATTCACTTGTTATTTCACTTTCCTAGGTGGAACATGGCACAAGTTGAGTACATGTAGCATTTGCTTGCTTATTTTTTTAGAGATGTATATAGCATGACTTTATCCCTGAAACAGAATAAATATCATGTAGATAGCATTCATTCGGGACATATTTGAAGAACAGTTGCCATTCCTTCTAGTAAGGAATGCTACTGAATGGAGAAAAAGCATTACAATAATTTCAAATAACACCCTTGGTTTGTTTAATACTGCCCCTTGTTTCTGAAATACATACTTGGAGAAGGATGCTTTCAGTGTTAAAGGGGGAAAGCTCCTAGTTAGACTACTATCAGTTACAATATAGGCGAAAAAGTTGAGAAGGAGAAGCTGCTGTTTTAAACCACTAGTCCTTAATAATCTTTTTACCTCTTATTTGTATAAACAGAAGAACAGCTTCTGAGTTCTTAACCTGGCTTTTCACTAGTGTCACCATGATACTCACTCTTTAAAGTAGAGTCAGTCCTTATCTTGAAAGACATAAACCCATCAATTAATTTCAATAATATATGTCAATTTTATACCGATGTGTCATTCAAAATGAATACCTAGGTATTGCTTCAAAATATGAACTGTTACCTAGAGGTTTACTGAAGTCTGCCCAGAATGGTGCTCCTATCAAAGTCAGTGGTAATTTTCATGTTAAAGTTCTTCAGAAAAGAATGACTCAACAATAACGTATATTTTAATTTTCAGACCTGTTCAGTACTTGCTTGTTGTATGGAAGTTATGTGGACATGGGATGAATGAAAAATCTCTTGAAAAATCTAGCAGCTAGAGGTTATCCTACAATGCAAATAATAACAGTCAATTCTTTAATTCAGTTAAATCTCCTTGTCTTATTTGTCTAAGTAGATGCACTGAAATGCTGAAGCAAATGGAAAAATCATCTTTCCTTCTTTTTCTGGAAGGGATAGTGCATAGAAAGAGACGAGCCCAGGTACTTCATACGCGTGTTCATCATGGTATTGCAAATGATAATGACTAAATGTTGCAACACACTTTCGTATAACACTTCAGTTCTTTCGATCTTGTCACTTAAAATGTTTCATATTATGAACATGCAGCTAAAACATATTTCATACTTTGCAATAAAGACTGTTTATTAGAACTGTGCTTGGGATCTGATTGAACAAATACTGCTTTGTTGAGAAGAACATGTATTACAACTGAGGGGGTTTTATTAATGTCAGAGGCCCTTTTCTTCCTGCTTTTTAAATATGGGGCTCCCTGCATCAAATACTTTCTGGATCAAACCTCTATTAAAAAGATTTTAAACCTGTTATATAAAAACAGGCCTTCTGACTGACTCTTTAGTTCTGACTGACAGTATATTGGGGGTGCTGGGGTTTTAGCACAAGGTCAGGTGTTCTGTCCATGTTCATGGAGTGATGCAAAAATGTGTAGTAGTAAGGAATTAAGTATGTTTCCATACTTCTCTTAAATATTTGCTTAATTAACAATCTGAGTATGTAATATACTCACACAAGTATCTTGTGTTCTACTTCTAGAACAAATGAAAGTAAGCACATTTCCAGTCCCTGCAAGAATACATTTTTAACTTTTGGCCTCATAGCTTATCACATCACAAAAGTTTGTGCAGTAAATAATTTAATTTTAAATTTATCATATATTTTTCATTATTAAATGCGTTCTAATTTATTTTACTGTCATTATTTTCATTAAAGTTGTTCTAGTTTTCTTCTCTAATCAATAAGATAACATTTTTGTTTCATTGTATTTATTCAGTGCTTTCATGTACTTATGTAGACAGTCCTGGAGCATGGAATGAGTGCTTTCTCTTCAGTTGCCTCACAGATTGTCATATGGCCTACACCAAACAGAACCTTAAATTACATATAGTTTTCAGAATACTACATCTGGATGAACATACCAAGTGTGTTTTTCTTGTTTCTTCATCAAACGACCCAGACGTACCTCAGTCATTCAAAACAAGTAATTCTTAGCTGCTTCTTAAATCTCAGCTCTTGTCTAAATTCCACAAGTTGCCCTTTGCTTGTATCATGGTACATTGAAAGGAGTTTTAAAAATTTGTAAGCATCTGTGGCAGAAATTTTAGCCTACTTCTCCAGGTTTGCTTAACAAAAAAGAACTGTTCATGATTGTACACATGACCCCTGCCACCCCACCATATTAATTTCCAACATAAATGTCACCATAACCTCCTATAGCAGTTTTCCAAAATGGACATGTTCTGCTCAGCTTACCTAGTTTCAGAAGCTGTTTCTGTTAAATATCAACCACTTTAATGCTCTCACTCTCTTCTGTACCAATATACTTCTGAGGATCCCAGTGCAGTTTGGGTTCAGATTGAATAGCATGCATTATGGCCAAAAAACACTGTAAATATTGGTTCACAGGTTTGCTGTTCTGGCAAACTTTTGTCCACCTTCTGTTCTGTTCATGGCAGAAAATGATTATGTTTATGCTATGATTTTGAACCTGTATTAGCAGAAGCATTGTTTTGCTGGTATAAACACTATGTATTCCAGGAGAACCAGCTGATACAGTTGGGTTGTGCATGGCAGGAACCTCTTCACAAACCAAACTCATGTGGCAGCAGGCTTGTAATTAATTCCTTTGAACTAATCCTCATGTATCAAAGAATGTCCTGTTGACTTTTCTGGAACTGCTTGAATGCTTTGGATACTGTAATGGTTTGAAAGCAAACCAGTGAGACAATCCAAGTCAGAAATACAATTTAATAGGAAAAAATAAAATAAATGCAATAATACAAAGGAAAACCACAGAGTCAGAATACAACCTGACACTCTGTAACTAGGGTGGTGGTAGCAGTCCAGATGAAGCAGTGGTCTCATAGAAAAGATCTGGTCCTCTGGAAATCCAGTGGGTAAGGCCTCCTGTGCTGTCCTGAACCCCAGTTTATATCCAGGTGGGAGCACTTGGCTCCTCCCCCTGGGTGGAGCATCTCACAATGGGTTGATATCAGTCTATGAGTCATGCAGTGGGTCCTTGATGGTCCATTAAACAGAAATAGCTCCTGGGGGGAGCTCTGTATGAGTCATGGGGCAAGGCATGGATGGGCCCATGAACAGGGAGGACTCCTCCTGCTGGGTGGGAAGGTGTTAACATCTCCCCTGACCCCTTTCCTTATCTGTTATAGCCTGGGGTGTGAGGTCGGTCCTGCGCAGCTGTTACCCATGATTTTGTTAACAGCCCATGAGCACTGACATACAGGGTACAGAATATACAGTTTTGGTTCTACCCACATAATGATAAACTGGTCCCAGCCCCTGTAACCATGACAGATACGTAAAGTAATGTGTGTTAAAAGAGGACAGCTCTTGATCAGAATCCAGAGTGAAGTTTGCCACTGATCTCAGTAAGGTAAAGACAGCACGTTGGCTGTTTGCCAGGTCAAAGTCTTGCCTTGCACGCAGTGGAAACTGGATTGTACCTTTTTTTATGAAGCAACTGCAGATATTAATCAAACCACCCATCTCCCATTACTACTTCCAAGTAATTTCCTCAATGATCATCACAGCTTTTCCTGTGGTTACTAAAATTGTAGAATCATAGAGTTGTTTAGGTTGGAAAAGACCTTTAAGATCATCAAATCCAACCATTAAGCAAACTCAGCCCAGTCCACTGCTAAGCCATGTCCCTCAGCACCACATTTACATGGCTTTCAAAAACATCCAGGGCTGGTGATTCAACCACTGCCCTGTGCAGCCTGGGCCAGGCCTTGACAACCCTTGCAGTGAAGAAATCTTTCCTAACATCCAACCTAAACCTCCCCTGGGGCAACTTGAGGCAGTTTGCTCTTGTCCTATCACTTGATCCTTATGAGACAGACCCCCACCTGGATCCAGACTCCGTTCAGGAAGCTGCCAAAAGCAACACGGTCCCCCCTGAGTGTCTTCAGACTACCCGGTTCCCTTAGCAGCTCCTCATAAGACTTGATGTGGTTACTGTCACTGGAAGGAAATTGAAGGATCATACAAGAAGCAACGTGAACAGACACCTATTAGGAGGACTGATGTGGATAATCTCCTGCTACTCACTGTGTTTCACTTTTGCTACCCATGGTATATAATGTCTTGCTAACCCAGAAGATGCTCAGAATAACTGTGCAGTGTGGAGGCTTTAGACAGAACCCACTCAAATTAACTGAAAGGTCATTTCAGATCATCAACATAACCTCAAGCATGTGCAGTCGAGGTGCCCTGGAGATGCTTTACTGACCCTATAAATATTGTTTTCATGTTGTTTTGTTTTCCTAAAGACCATTACTCATCATATTTTAGGGTTTTATACGTTGTTTTGTGGCTTGTAAGTGACCAGAGTTTCACCAGAGCTTTCTTGGTATTAAAAGTGCCTGAGTCATGCAGCATAGTGAGTCCTGAGATGGTGTTGGTGACTCTTCCTGATGGAAAAAACCCATTGGCTTCTAGCTACTACTGCAGATTGTGTCCAATGTGGGTTAAATTGATCAATATGTAGGTTATAAAATGCAATTCTGAAAAAGATTGTGAAAATAAAACTTCGAAGTGTGGGCAATTTTGGTGCTATGATCCTAGTGAGCCTCCCTCTGAAGCACTGGTCAAATCAGATAAAAGGACAAGCAATGCCAAGGGTGTGGTAGAGAAAGGAGAATGTGATGCAGCAAAGCTTGTGAGGGAACCTGGAAAAACACTGCTGCTGTTAGGAGCTAGGACAGGGCTCGTCCACTCAGTTGCACTGAAGGGTAAATGTGACCACAGCATTTTGACAACTTCTGTCCTTTAAAGATGAAACTCTCATGTAGTTTTTTACTTTCTAAATTTCTGTTCTTTTTTTTTCCCCCCCCCACCAATTATTGCTTTCTAGCAATTTCT
>NW_008621345.1:0-483 GCF_000691845.1 Merops nubicus | reverse complement strand
AAATAAAAGTGGTTTTTTTAACCAGCCTATACATGGCTGCAAAATATATTTTTAAAGTGCTACCATATGCCAGGATTTTGATAATTTTCTTTGTTAAAAAAAACCCCATTAGTGCATAATTTCAGCTCCTGCAATACTTCGAATCTCAGAGGAAACAGCCATTGAAAGAAAATCCAGAGTCAAATGTGGGATGTAAAAAAAGCCTGGCCATTACCCTTTCCAGTGGCATTTAAACACAATTTGGTACAGTTAATTTTTCACCTAGTGGATTGCAGAATAGTTTGAATCGCACTGGAAGCGAGGTTTCAAAATGACAGAACGCTGCTGCAGGCGCCTCGTTCCCGGGCTGCAGGAACCCGCCGCGTCTCTGTCGGAGAGGCGTTCGCGTGGTGGCCGCCTGCACGTTACGCGCGTTTCCACCCGTGCGCTCGTGAGCGACGCCGTTTCTGTCGATCCCGTGAAGATGCCGATTTTCTGTCGCCT
>NW_008621344.1:0-3059 GCF_000691845.1 Merops nubicus | reverse complement strand
CTAAATGATTCTATGATTCTATATAAGAGCACATGGAGATGGAATTAAATTTCTATTCAGTTTTAATATTCTGTACTATAAACCAAAACACAAACTATGTCCATACTGAAAAAAAAACAAACCAAAACCAAACCAAATCCAAAACAATATGAATTTGAATTAGAACATTTCCTTCAGAGTACTCTCCTTAAGGGTAACTTCTTTGCTGGTGCAAATTTCCATAATTCAAATGAATAACAACTGGTTACACCAGCTAGACTCAGTCCCATCTATCACCTCTATTATCTACATAATGTGGAAAATAATCTGTTCAGAGTTTTCATTTCCAAAACACTGTCATGTTACAATTTTCAGCAGAGTCAAAATGCTCCCCAAAGCCATGTATGAAGAATAAACTGTAACCTTTTAAGATTTCCAAGCTGTATGATAAATAATACTGAACTAATAATAACTCAGAGAGAAAGAGAAGCACTGTTTATCTTATTTTTCTGCTGTAGGGGAAAGAATCTAGGTAGCAGATTTTGTCATGATTTTATTGCTCATTTTCAGTTCTGCAGGTTTCTTTCTTTGTGCTTATAGATTATAATGACTTCTGCAAGAGAAATAAATTGTATTTTCATGGTAGCACAGAGCCAGGGTGTTAGGCAAATTGCAAAAGATGGTGATGAAATTTGGACTAAGCTCACAACATGCTCTAGGTCTTGATGATTTGAAAACATTCCTTTGGTAATGAAAATCAAGTCCTTAAGTGTAATCCTAGCAGCCTGCATGAAAACAAAAACACACACACGATTATTCTGATTTGATTTATAGTGCTTTTGCCTACTGGAAAAGTTTGTGTGAGAAGCTTGCCAAGGTCAGTGCTTCGGCTTTCAGATTTCTTTATGAAAAAGGAGAAAGCAAGCTGCATTTTTACTATGGCACAATGCCAGCCACTAGGCATTCAAGAGGTGTTCTGTAATCCATTCAGCTGTAACAAAGTTTTGTTAAAGGTATGCTAGCATATTCTGTGCTGGCTGTGTTAATCAGTAATGTTCCATTAAATTTGCCACTGTCATATTATAGAAAGATCTGCACACTTTGTGCCCCCTTGTAACAATAACATTTGACAATAATTATAGCAATACTAAGGTGTAGGTGGTCCAGTTGGCAAGAATAGCACAATATTTCTCTTTAATAGTGACTTGATCAAACATGTATGGGTGTGTTGTTGAGGCTTGAAGGGGATTATGATAGCCAAAATAAGATGAGATAATGTGCTGACTAAGTTTTTTCTTCTCTAGGAGAATATAACCTTATGTGAAAGTGTGTGTGTGTACATGTGTATACCCCCATACAACCACCTCCCAGAGAAAATAACCCTTATGCAGCCATGCACTGAAAAAGCTGGTGAGGTGGACCACTCTGCCAGAGGGAAGACAGAAAGCATACCAGACTTCTCTCTCTTTAGGAAGAGGCTTTAACAAATCAGGGCACTTCATTGAGGTTTCTGCCCTCAGCTGAAAAGATGATCACTGCCATGGCAGAGGTTGTTCAAGCATATCTTTTTTTAATACCACAAGGCCACACCTCCCACCTCTGCACAGCCATGTCTGCTGTGCACTACAATTTGCCATACATTACTTAACATCAGCCCGATAATTAATACAAGCCAGAGCACTGAAACGATCATCATTTAAGACAACAAGCTTCTCTATCCCCACTGCCCCAAGAAAACAGGAGTGAGCCACCAGAAGCAAGAGGTCATAAGCCAGGGTGTTCCCCCAGGCCCATGGCCTGTCCCTGTTGGCACTGGACCTCCAGGTGTGGGGCTGTCCCAGGAAGATGGAAGCTACACACTTCACTCACAAGAGGGAAGTAACAATATATTTATTGATACAAGATAACACTTCAGCAATGTTTGAAACGGTAAATGCAACTTTGAGGAAACAGAATTCAATGGCAAGGTACACCTGATTATTTACTACACTGAGGACAAGCTAAATGGGAGATTATGCATATAATTAAGAGTGAGTGCTCCCCTATCAAAGATTCAAAGTTTAAGCATGCTATATATGTGTGTGATTATGTATATATCACTTACCAGTGATCTGTTGTGGCAAGGAATCTCTCAGGCCCGGGAAGTATCCTCAACAGGCATCCCTGATCAAGGGGAGATCCTGGAGTGCAGCCAGCTGCTGTGCAGGAGAGCCCAAAGGGCTCTTGGGCTGCCTACCATTTATGGGGCCGAGATGATTGACTTATATTTTCCTTTTCTCTTACACCTGAATGTACTGTTCAGGCTAGCCAATGGCTATGGTATCGTTATGTAGTTCCCCTGAATTTGGCTTAGCAGGGTGGGATCCTTACACCCAGATGCATCATTATCGCCAAACCAGATAACCAGAGATAAGGGTCCTGTTGATGAGGGGTAAAATGCACCATCATAGGGGCCATATCTCTCCTGGGGCCAGACTGCTCTACAGTGAAGCCCCACAGCTTGGGGTCAATACTTACCAACAATTTAGCTCAAATTTTCTAATGGTGTTCTTCACAAACTACTGTAGGACAAGACCCTTCTGCATCATTAGTCTGCTTGTGCATGTGTGCAAAATGAAAGAAGCCTAAAGTTTTGGAATAAGATCTTCAAGAGGACACAGGAACACAGAATGACTGGAGCTGACAAGGGACCTCAGGATATCATCTAGTCCACCTCCCCTGCTCAAGCAGGGCCAAATAGAATTGCTTGCCCGATACAGGTTTTCAATATCTACATGGCTGGCAAATCCACAGCCTCTCTGTTAAACTTATTCCAGTGTTTGACCACCCTCACAGTAAATAAGTGTTGGTTTTTTTTTTTTGTGTGTGTGTTCAGATAGTTTCTTGTATGCCAGTTTGTCCCCCTTGCTTCTGTTCCGTTACTGGGCCCGTACAACCGTACAATGAATGTTCAGCTGATCCACGCTGTAGACTCTGGCTTCACGGAGGTCTACACCGGCCATCAGCCTAATGAAGAAATCCGTACAGTTACAATCTGAGGGGAAGTGTTTTCTCCTCTGTCCTGGTTCCGTGTAAAAAGG
>NW_008621343.1:0-999 GCF_000691845.1 Merops nubicus | reverse complement strand
TCTTACCTTGTCGGTAGCCCCCCGGGCTGGTGGGTAGCCCCGTCGGCCATCTTGTCCCCCCACAGGCAGCCGGCACTGGGTGTTCGCCGAGGCGGCGCTGGAGCCGGGGTACCCGCGGGAGCTGAGGGAGCTGGGCCGGGGGGTCCCCACCGACCGTCTGGACGCCGCCCTCCTCTGGTTGCCCTCCGGCAAGACCTACTTCTTCCGGGGGGACAAGTGGGTGTGGGGAGCTCGCCCCGGGGCATCCTGGGAGTTTCCGGAACTATCCGGGATCTTCTTGGGACCTTCTGGGATCTTCTTGGGAGCTTCTGGGATCTTCTTGGGATCTTCTGGGATCTTCTGGGGACCTCTTGGGACCTTCTGGGATCTTCTTGGGAGCTTCTGGGATCTTCTTGGGATCTTCTGGGATCTTCTGGGGACCTCTTGGGACCTTCTGGGATCTTCTTGGGAGCTTCTGGGATCTTCTTGGGATCTTCTGGGATCTTCTGGGGACCTCTTGGGACCTTCTGGGATCTTCTTGGGAGCTTCTGGGATCTTCTTGGGATCTTCTGGGATCTTCTGGGGACCTCTTGGGACCTTCTGGGATCTTCTTGGGAGCTTCTGGGATCTTCTTGGGATCTTCTGGGATCTTCTGGGGACCTCTTGGGACCTTCTGGGATCTTCTTGGGAGCTTCTGGGATCTTCTTGGGATCTTCTGGGATCTTCTGGGGACCTCTTGGGACCTTCTGGGATCTTCTTGGGAGCTTCTGGGATCTTCTTGGGATCTTCTGGGATCTTCTGGGGACCTCTTGGGACCTTCTGGGATCTTCTTGGGAGCTTCTGGGATCTTCTTGGGATCTTCTGGGATCTTCTGGGGACCTCTTGGGACCTTCTGGGATCTTCTTGGGAGCTTCTGGGATCTTCTTGGGATCTTCTGGGATCTTCTGGGGACCTCTTGGGACCTTCTGGGATCTTCTTCTGGGGCCTTCTGGAACCTTCTCAGAACTTTGGGGAGCTTCT
>NW_008621342.1:0-1530 GCF_000691845.1 Merops nubicus | reverse complement strand
CCCAGCTCAAGTGCATCTACACTAATGAACATGGACAACAAACAGGAGGAGCTGGAAGCTGTTGTACAGTGTGACAGCTATGATGTAGTCACCATCACAGAAACCAGTGAGACTGTACCTTGGGTACTGTGTCCAGTTTTGGGCACCACAGGATAAGAAGGACATTGAGGTGCTGCACCGTGTCCAGAGAAGGGCAATGAGGCTGGTGAGAGGGCTGGAAAACATGCTTATGAGGGCCAGCTGAGGGAACTGGCGTTGTTTAGCCTAGAGAAGAGGAGACTGAGAAGTGACATTATTGCTCTCTACAATTACCTAAAAAGAGGTTGTGGTGAGGCTAATGTTGGTCTCTTCTCCCAAATTACTGATGATAGGATGAGAGGAAATGGCCTCAAGTTGCACCAGGGAAGATTTTGATTTGATATTAGGAAGAATTTCTTCCCTGAGAGAGTGGCTAAACACTGGGACAGGGTGGGCCCGGGGGGGGGGTCCCTGGAGGTGTTAAAAAAAATGAGTGGATGTGGCATTTGAGGCTATGGTCTAGTGCTTAGGGAGATCTTAGGAGGAAGGTTGGACTTGATGATCCTAGAGGTCCTTTTCAACCATAGTGTTTCTATGATTCTACAACCATAGTTATTCTATGATTCTATCCCATGTACAAATACTAATCTCTGTCCCTTACCCTCATGAGAAAACATTACTATTTCTGAGATTTGTTGCTGTTTGTATGCTATTAAATTGCATTACTGCCAGAGTCATATTCATAACACATTCTGGGTGCAATATATTGTTATATGCCGTCAGAAAGAAGACCCATGGGGCACTGCTCCTATCATTGCCATGGCAGGGCAAGCTGTTACTTCCCTTCTAGCAGAAGTCATGTATCTCAGGCAAATTACGTAACAGATGCCCCTGAATTTGTCTGTCCAGTTGGGTTTCCCATGATGAAGGAAGAACGTGAGGTGTTGTATGACAGAAATAAACAATAAACCCTGATCAAAATTATAATTTTAGCGTGAAAAAAAACTATTTTGGACCTGGAAATACTGCATTAATTGCACACGAACCTGGGCACACAACTCCAGCAGGCTCCCAGGTACCTTTTTTGGGCACAGCCATCTACACTGAGCCACTGCTATGGTATGTGTGGAAAAGAGAGCATCAAAAAGATACTACTAGGTTCTTTGGATTGGAAATGCTGGGGGTTATATTGAGGCTTAAAACAAGAGAGTTCCCCACCACTCTTGATACTAATTTTTCCTTCTGGATATTTGTTAGTAAAGTGCAGCACATGCCTATTCAGCTGAGCTTCCTAGGCTGATACTAGTCTGTGGGAAAAGTGGTTTTCTGGGAGAGAATAGAATAGGATAGTTCAGTTCAGTGGAAGGAGACCTTCAATGATAATCTAGTCCAACTGCCTGAGCACTTTAGGCTGACCAAAAGTTAAAGCACGCTATTAAGGACATTGTTCAACTGCATCATGAACCCTGATAGGCACGGGGCACCGCGGCAGACCCAGGTGGGCAGATGCTG
>NW_008621341.1:57287-58385 GCF_000691845.1 Merops nubicus | reverse complement strand
TGCTGTCCTGCCCTGTCTATCCAACAGAGGACTTGTAGCAGGTTTAGGTGTAAGGTATAGCGCATTCTGAGCTGAGCTGGGCAGGCTGAAGGGCTCGCCTCAAAGCTGTGTTCCACTGTAACTGCAAGAATTTGTCTGCTCCAGTGGTAGATGGGAAGCAGGAGATGTGCTTCAGAGTTTTTGTCCCGGAGGCCAATCCATTTTGTGATGAGAGATTGCCACCTCCAGAGCAAAGGTGGCGGAAACAAATTTTAGTTTAGTGGTGCTTTTTTTTTTTTTTTTTGCTTTTTTTGTTAAGGTTCACAGATCCGATAGCTTCCTTGTTAGAAATCTTAGACCTAGATTTTATTATTTTTCTTTTTCAAACGGGATTAACTGTGTATAAATGCAGATCAACAGCTGGTAAGATTTCAGGACGGTTTTTGCACTATGTGATCTTATTGTGTACTTAATAAAATGTAAACCTTCCCTATGTGTCATGACTTGAAAGTGTGTTAATCTTATGGAAATGGGTGGCTTGGTCTAGACAGGACAGTGGATTATTTAAGACTAAATGTCTTTCAAAACGTGATCCATTGTGGGTTGGGGACAAATGCTCCTCTGAAAGGGTGTAATAAACTAGGGAGAGCTGTGTATGCTTTAGTGTAGTAATCCAGGTATCTCGTTTTATTATCAGCCTTCTGGATCTGACGGTTACGATGTAAAAGCAAACAGTTCTTCCTGCTTACTGACTGGCATTATTGACTTTCAGCATTTGCTTAGGAGTAACTTCTCAAGAAGAATAAATTCTACCATAAAGCAGAACAAATGTATTTTATTAAGTTACAGTCTGTAATGGAGGAAGGTAAATGACAAAAAGATAAAATTTTCCAAAGAAAAATTAAGAGTGATTCAAGTAACTGCAGCAGGCATAGCTTTAAAGTTCTTGAAAAACAGAAACAGCAAAGCCTGATGTTTATTTTTCCTACACTGGAAAATGTAATTATTAGTATTTAATGGGATTTTTAAAACCAAATTAGTTTTCTTTTTTCATTCTGGGAAATACACTTTTGTTGGGGGAGGTGGTGGTGGGTTTCTTTTGTTCGTTATTCTGTCTCT
>NW_008621341.1:29071-57256 GCF_000691845.1 Merops nubicus | reverse complement strand
TTGTGGTAGGGGGAAATTATAAGGGAGCAGGATTGTCTGTGGTTGAATGGGATTCCCTGTTAGCTCCCCCTTGAACTAGAAAAAGCTGCAGAAATGTTTCAGTCTCGCCAAGCATGCCTCTGGCAGTGCCATTCGTAGTCACTTTGTGATGATCTGTAATTTCTTCAGCGGTTGTGGAAGCTCACGATGGAGTAATGTGGCAGATCATGCCAGACTGACGTGTGCTGAGCAGATAGTGCTGTATTTCATTCACAGTTTGATGCCTTCTGGAGAAATGCTGGGGAGGTTATTTACAGGCTGAAGTTCAGAAAGTGGAGAAACAGGTATTTCTTTCTGTGGTTGATGGAGCAGCAGTTATGTGGCAAGCTGCTTGCTGAGCCAGTTGCGGATTCTGAAAGTAATTAGTGACAATGTTTTCTTTGCAACTAATTTTTCCTTGAGAGCCCCGGTTCAGAATGCTGAATTGACAAGCTCTGCTATTCAGAGACTTGATCGCTAAGCTTGGCCTGTAAGAGCAGCCACAGGCTTCGTTAGTTGCCAGAGGCTCTGGGCATGCCCCCTGGATCTTGAATGCCCTTTTACTCTGCTCACATTAGACCCCACCTGGAGTCGTTCACCCAGCTGTGGAGCCCCCCAACACAAGAAAGACATGGACCTGTTGAAGTGGGTCCAGAGGAAAGCCACAAAGATGATCAGAGGGCTGCAACACCTCTCCTGTGAGGACAGGCTGAGAGTTGGGGTTGTTCAGCCTGGAGAAGAGAAGGCTCTGGGAAGACCTTATTGTGGCCTTCCAGTATCTGAAAGGGGCTTACAAGAAAGCTGGGGAGGGACTTCTCATAAGGGCTTGAAGTGATGGCACAAGGGGTAATGGCTTCAATCTGTAAGTGGGCAGATTTAGATTAGATGTAAGGAAGTTCTTCACTCTGAGGGTGGTCAGACACTGGCACAGGTTGCCCAGGGAAGCTGTGGATGCTCCACCACTGGAGGTGTTCAGGACCAGCTTGGATGGGGCCTTGTGCAGTGTGGTCCAGTGGAAGGTGACCCTGGCCGTGGCAGGGGGGGTTTGAACTAGATGATCTTTAAGGTCCCTTCCAATCCAAACCAAACCATTTTATGATTCTATGGATGACGACATTCTATTTTCTGTGAGAAAAACATTAGCATGAACCCACATTTTAGGGTAGTGTGTGTTGTAGTTCAGATTTTCTCTTTTATACAGCAGTGAGAACAGCTGCTTATTAAATTGAATTTTTATCCCTATTACAGAGGCACTGGATAACCCTTAATTTAATAAACACTTTTCACAGGACTGTGAATCTTGTGCTGTGTTTCTGGCCCTGTTTAGTATGTTCTTGTGTAGTTGATTGAGCACTGAAGTATCTACAAGACTACTGCTTTTTGCCAGGCATTTAATATATGTGTGAAGTAGCTTTCCAACCAGACCTTTGTTTTTCTTCTCCCATAAATGAGCAAAACCAGCTGATTTAAACAGTGATAAGCCATATACTGTCCCCCGAATCTTTTTATGCTTATATGTCAAATCCAGTTCTTCCTATTTGGTGACACTAAATTCAAAACCCTCAAGGAAAACAAAACAAAAAAACCCAAACAACAAAAACAAAAACAAACAAACAAACCAAACCAAAACAAAACAGCAAACCATGTCATGTTGCTACATTTGATTTGGAAAAGGGGTTTTAGATAGGAGCTTGTCTGGGAGGACAAGCTGCAAAGGAACAATGGGAAATTGTGTTTGGTTTTGTTTTCAGTATCTCCTTAGCCTTTCACTTGCTGTGCAACTCTCGCAAACTCTTTCATCCTTTTGTTGCTGTTTCTCCTGTAAAATGAAAATGATGGAGGTTAGTTTTATCCTTTGTGGTGCTATGAGGTTCAGTTAGTTTTGGAAGTATTAGTTGCTTGAGCAGTGTAGAAAAAATAACTGAAGTTCTTGGTAAAAATTCATTTCTTTGTTGAGCTTTTGAACCAGAGGATTGCTTGAATGTGCTGTAAAAGCTTTAGAATCAAGTACATTTAGTATCAGTTCAAAGGTTTCTTTTGCAGTAGGACCATAACTGTTGGCAAGATGCTGGAAAATTCTAGGAGATAGAGAAATGCACTTGAAGATACAGAACTGGAAATACTTGTCATAATCTAAATATTACAGACATAATCTCAGTAACTGGTTGCTGACTAGTGATTGAAATTTTTCAGAGGTCTTTGAGGGTACACTGTTGAATTTTACGCACGATAATAGTGTGATGTGTAGCTGTAATGAGTCAGTGATTGATCTCTCCAGTGGGTTAAGGAATCATTTTAACATTTCAGTGGTTATACTGGCAGACGTTGAAATACGCTTCACGTTGCCTTGCTTGATAGTAGCAGTACTTTCAGGGCTTTTTGGCACCCTGCTTACATAGGTGTTCACAAAAGAAAGCAGAAACAGTGGCAGTTATTTAAGTAACTGTTGACATTCTGAAGGCAGCATTTAATCTGAAAAGATTTTAGTCATGTCATGAGGAGGAAAAAAATTTCATATTAGCCAAAGGAAAGACAGGGATGAAAATTGGTTAGTCCTTTGGGTAAGTAAAAACAAAAGAGTGTGTAGAAGTGAATTTTGTCAGTTTTAGTTGTGCTGAGTAAAGACGATGCAAAATTTTCCAGTGCCTGAGCACTGGATCATTAATGGTGTGTGGTGTTTGGAGATGGTCTGGATAGCCTGGTGGAGCAGGGACCTAAGGTAGTCTGTTCTGTACCATGTGCTTTGTAAGCAGCAGGCAGCCAACTTCACCTTGGTTCAGGGATGGTGTGTAATGCTGTTCTTGTAGCTGGGCTTTGAGGTCCTGTTTAAACTGCACATACTGGAGCTTTCTAGGAAGCAATCCAAGTGAATGTGTTTCATGCCAATTTTCTGGCAGCGACTGTGGACTTTCCAGAGTGGTTAATTTCAGGGTATGTCCAGCTATGCAGAGCGCTGCTCTTCTGCTTTTTGAGTACATACCTGCTTTATGGGGCAGTGAAAGCTCAAGCCTTCTCCCCTGTTGTGATTCAGATCACAAGTTTGGATCCATTAAATTTGGATTTTACACAAATATGGATGTCATTGTGAGTATGAACTGTGCTGTAGTGACATAGCCACAGTATCCCATCAGTCGAGTTAGATTATGAAACAAAAACTTCTGCTTGAAAGTTGCATGATCCAAACCTTGTATTATGTCTCAGTACCATTACTGTTACCAGATTCATGTTTTAGGCCAAAGCTATACACTGGTCATGGGATAAAGGAGGCATGGTGGGGAAAAGAGGCAATTCAGGAGAATTTATATGGCTAAACTAGAAACCAAAAAGCATTGGACTGTTTTACACAACGTGGTATTTTAGGAGACCCTGTAGTAGTCATCACAATATGAGTTGGTGCTGGTTGCTATTATCTGTGTTTTAAAACTTCTAGTGGTATTTATTCTCAGGTGAGCTATTATGTTAGAACAAGATCAGCAAACTTTCGGTCTGAGCATATAGATAGGAAGTGAGCATTCTGAAGTCTGATTTCAGCTGTTTCTGAGTACGCGGGTGAATAGTCAACCTAATCTACTCCAGTTCCCTCTGTTGCTCAGAACTGGTATGCTAAAGGATGGGAAAAGAGAGATCAAGGTATTGTTGCCATGGTTATCCACTGGTCCTACAAGACAAAAAAATATACGTAAGTGGCCATAAAGTTTAAAGGGTTATTGTTCTGTGGAGGTTTACAGGCACAGCATTCTACTGCATTTCTACTGTGGTTTTTTTTTTTTTTTTTTTCTGCTGACCTGCAAATATATTTTAGAGGCAAGAGATTTAGTTTGTAGGAGTACACAAAATTTCTTGAGACTGACAGACCTATACACATGAAGGACATAAAATTTAGTTTTTGTTGTATGGGTTAGTATATTTAACAATAGTGGGTTTTTTTTAAATATTATTATTGTCTATATTAAATTCAAATTCAGTGCTTTGAGTCTCATTTTTAAATAAGAATTTCTTTGTTTTCAGGCATATGTTCAGACAAATATCTGCATAATAACTGGGTTAAAATAGATGTCTTTCATCTGGTAAAAATGGCCAGTCACAGATGATAATTAAGCTTCCTACTGTGCTCTAGTTGCATGTAATTTTGCTACTGTCATGACCAGCTACTAACTCAGAGAAAAGCTGATAAGCTCTGGAAGGCCTAGTGGTATTTTTGAGATTCATTAGGTGAAATTTTAATTAATTAAATTTTTTTTTTTTAAGGATTATCAATTTGATCAGCATTTTAGAAATACAGCAGTGTGGTAAACTAACAGCAATAAAATTGATTACATAATGTAAGTACCGTGCAATGAAGGCTGGCAAAGATTGTATCTGTAAAACATATTTAAACAGATATTGTGTTTGAATGCAACTTTGAAATGTTTAGTGAGACATTTGGGGAGAATCGCTTCTCAGTGGTCAAATAGACCATTTTCAGCACTTAAGTAAGATGGAATCTTCCCTTCTCTCTGGAAGAGCTGATGCTGCATTCTTCACATGAGGAAATTCCCCGTAAAAATGTTGTTTTGACACTTGGCGACGTGTCACGTGAATGGTGTCTGGCTGCTTCTGCTTAGCTGTGTTTGAAAGAAGCACATTTAAAGACGTGTAAGATCCTGCCATCCCATTAACTTTTATTGACATCTAAGTCTTCATTCATTTCAACCTGTAGACTGATGATGATGGTTAGCCAGTTGCGTAGTGACAGCAGAACGTAGGTAACTGCAGGATGTGGCAGGAAGTGTTATGTGTGCAGACAAACTTTTGAGTACTTGAATGAGGTAACTACAGAACAACAGCTGCTCCCTTTCAAATTGGAGGTTCCGTGCTATTAGGACTCAAGCTTAGTATGAAATGTGTTGCCTTATACATTGAGCGACTTCATAAATAAAATTTTAATGTGGTTTTCAGAGGAAATATTTTTTTATGATGCATTACTTCTCTGTTATCAGTGATAGCTCATGGCTTTCAGCTGGAAAGGCAATTGAGTATGAAATTGGGATGTTCTGTTGTATAAGTGACACTAATAGCAGAACGGTGTGGGAAAAGAGATGGTAAAAAATACATAGCTTATAACTCTCCAAGGCTTGGAACTAAATATTCAAACCACTATAATAAATATATTTAAACACCATTTTTTTTCCCTGAGAGGATGGCCAGCTACTTTACACAAGTGGCTTAAGTTAAAAAGTGAGGGCTATATTAAAGTCACGATCGCCTCCCTCTTGGGTTGAAGAGACTGTGTAGTGTGGAACACCTTTCAGTGGAGGAACACAACTGTGCCTGAAGCAGTGTAAAGGTGGAGTAAGAGAATATGCCACGAGCACATGCAAACACACTTGTTTTTCTCAGTTGTGAGGCTGTGTGCTGTGCCTTTGGTCAGAGAATCACAGAATGCTAGGGGTAGGAACTCCTTTGTAATTTTTTGGCAGTTTATGGGTCTTCCTAAATCTTGTCAGTGAACCTTGAGGTGGCAGATTGTCTGGAGAAAGGTTCAAGTACAGAACAGCGTATACCAAAAGGCATAAGGAGAAGTTACAAAGAAGATTTTGTAGACATTTGTGCTGTATGCAGAAAAAATGAATAGTTATGAGGCTGAGAAGAAATGTAATGTCATGGAGGCAAATACACAAAAGATGAACATAGTCAAACCCAAAGTATTTTTGTACTGTTTTGATATGGAAATAATTTAGTGAATCCAGCAGTGAAGAAAGAGATGAAAAAGAAAATGTTAAAATAGTTGTGTATACTTGAAGATCATTTATATGGGCAATCATTTAAGTGAAAGCTTAAGAAATAGTATGAGGACAAAATACTGCATTGCAAAAATTCAAGGCCAGTAAAGGTTAGTGTACACAACTCATGTGTAGCGATAGGTTTTGGTTATGGAGGGTGAAATGCTGGGGTCTGAACCTTGAGCCCTGAATTAAGGTTGACATGTGGGTGATTCCCACAGCCCTTCATACAGAGGGGGTGAGTTTGCCTTATAGCTTCCCCCCAGGGTGCGGCCGGCCCTGCAGGGAGAGCCAGAAGGGAAATGAGCCCCAGGGGTCCCGCACTGAGTTGACAAAGGTCAGGTGTCTGCTTGGGGATAAAAGCTGGGACCACTTGCAGGGAGTCAGGAGTGTCTGTCTGTGGAGTACACTCCCCAGAGCTTCCTGGTTCAGGGCAGACCTCCTGACTCTCCCTGGAGCTGGGCCCTGGTCTGTTTAGACTTTCATGAATGCATGCAGATTGGGTGAGGGTCACTATGTGGGCATCTTTCTCTTATGTGTTCAGCTTGCTGGTCTGGCTGTTTCCCATGCCAACTGTGGGCAACCTCGGGTCTCTGTTTGTACCACCTGTTGTGGGCCGAGTCATGTCTTTTGTGGGATCATTGGGGGTGGCGTCAATTTTATACCAGCTGGTTGACTTGTTTGTACCCCCAGCTGTCATTCATGCAATGTCCTTCTTGTCTACAATATAGTCTGTGTATTGGTTCATCTTCCTGCTGGTGGTATCATTTTTGTTGGGCCTGGTCATTGGCAAAACGGGAGGGGCACTTCTCACTGTGTTCCAACAGCATATGAATTGAAATACAAAATCTCTTCTCCTGCACATTTAAAAAAGGGACTATTACAATACTGCCATTATCTTAGGAAATAGTGTAATATTGCCACAATATGTGATCTCCCTCTGCTCAGCATTCATAAGACTCCACCTGAAGTGCTGTATTCAGCACTGGGATCTCAGCACAAGAAGGATGTGGACCTGTTAGTGTGAGGTCAGAGGAGTGGAACACCTGTGATATGAAGAAAGGCTGGGAGAGTTGGGGTTGTTCAGCCTGGAGAAGAGAATGCTTTGGGGAGACCTTGCTGTGGCCTTTCGGTACTTAAAGGGGACTTTATAAGAAAGATGAAGAGACTTATTACCAAGATCTGAACAGGAGAAGGGGCAACAGTTTTAAACAGAAAGAGAGGAGGCTTAGATTGGACATAAGGAGGAAGTTTCTTTAGCTGAGACACTGGAACAGGTTGCCCAGAGATGCTGTGGAAGCCCCACCACTGGAAGTGGTGAAGTTCAGACTGGACAGAGCTTTAAGCAACCTGATCTAGTGGAAGCTGTCCCTGACCATGATAGGGGGGTGGAACAAGATCTTTAAAGGTCATAAACCCTTAAAAATATATAATGACTGTAGGTATGGACTAAAAACTTTGCATATAAACACTTTTATTGGGAAAACTGGTTATCTTTATTTGGGATCAGTATAGTGGGTCACATGATTGATTGCAAAGCTGAGAAGTAAATTATATGGTGAAAATTCTGTGTGAAAGATACTTCTTAAAAACTGCGGTATACCTATGTAGTCATCTCCTTAAAAGTAGAGTTTACCATTATCAATCAGACTAGTAGTCTACTACCCAGGTGTCTTGCTGTTTCTCTAGGAGGCATCCCTGAAAAGCACAGTGGTTACTGGGAGTTCAGATAGAAAAGCATTTTTTCACCACAAGAATTAATGTATTGGAAGTGGTGACGCATGAAGGAACTTAAGAATTTAAATATACAAGGGCAGTATGTATGGTGTGAAGGATGAAGGGGAAGGAGCATGCTCATGAAATAAGGGAGAGGCTGACTTTTTAGAGCAATAGCTGGTGTAAACCTTTTAGTCTGAGCTTTCATCCTGCCCCTTTGAGAATGCTTCATTTTTCTTTACTGCCATCGTGTCGCTCCTGGACAAAGATCAGGATGTAAGTCAAATGAGGAAAAAGCTGAAGAAAAGGGGTGATGGTCAGGTATTCAGTACCACAGCTGGAAGAGGCTGGCTTCTCTTTGAATGATGATTCAGCGTGGAAAGACAGCATCTCCATTTCATGGGATATCTCTCATCCTGTTCCTCTTGGTCTTCTATGACAAACACAGTGAATTTAAATAAACCAGGACATTATGTATTGTCTGACCTGCATGTATCTTCCTTCTGTTCTTTTAATTCTTACATCCAAAAATGCTTTTTTTTTTTTTGTCATCATCAATCAACTACTGTGTGGGACAAACAAGTTTATGGCTCAAGATCAGAGGTAAGATGAATGTCGGCCTTGGCTGCAGTGACAATAGATGATGAAGTTGAAGATCCTGAAAGCAAAGAAGGCAAGTTCTAGATTAAAGTCCAGCCCATAAGGGTGAATGTGTGCATGCTCAGGTCATCTTGGTCAAGTAAGAGTAGTAAGAGTATAGTAGATATTTTTGTTCAATTTGTATTGTAATGGTAAAGTGGAAAATAAGAACTGAATTGTGTATGTCTCTAGGGTACACAGAGAAGAAAATTTTTTTAAATGTAGCCTTCTATTTGCACAGATGCTATGAATTACTTTCCAAATAGCTGCTATTTTATTATCCTGCTAGAGTAGAACCCAGACAAATTCAGTGCACTTTGCCAGTCTGATTGTGCTGTTCTTTGGTGACAAAGAAGTGGGAAAGAACTCTGGAGAAAGACTTGTACTTGAACTTTGAAAGTTCTCTAACTTTAAAATTCCTTGCTGTTAAAGATTTTGGTACTGAAATCTTGTTTTGTAGTGCTTTCAATTTTTGTTTGTTTGTTTTTAAGATGTTTCTAGTGTTAATTAAATCTACCAGTTATTGCAGATTTCCTACAGACCTAGAGTATGCAGGTCTTGGTGAGTGTTATATGAGCCCAGCAGTGATTCAGAGCTGAGATTGGATGGTTGTGGAGTCCTCAAGAATTAGTCAACATAGTACTGTGGGAATAGAGGCAAGGAAATTCTTTGCTAAACCTTCTTTTGACCAATTCATAGACTATATGCCATGTAGTGAAAGAAGATTGTCTGTTTTGACTTGTATAATTAGCATATCACTGGGTATAAATTTATTTTATGGTATACTTTCTGGTTGAGTCCTTGACCTCTGTTTTTGCTGTCCACTAGTCATCTTTGCTTCTGTCAAGTGCTTTCATTACTGGCTTTCAACTTTATTAAATTGAGATGACCATTTACTGTTTTCAGGAGATTTTGAGCTATCTGCATTTAATTTTAAGTATCTGGATAAGCTGCCTCTGCTTTACAGGATAATATAATTATTCTTGTTGTACAGTTTTTCTTTAAATTACTCCTGCTTAGGATTGTCTTCAGTGCCCTGCTGATGGGTTAGAAATCTTTAGGGTTTCATAAAAAAACCTGATTTGTTGAATGGCTGTGGTGGGTTGACCTTGGCTGGATGCCAGTTGCCTGTCAAGCTGTTCTATCACTCCCCTCCTCAACTGGACAAGCGAGAAAAAATATCATGAAAGGATTGTGGGTTGAGGTGAGGGCAGCAGGATATCACTCACCAATTATTGTCATGGGCCAAAGAGACTCAACTTAGGGAAATTAATTTAATTTATTGCCAATCAAATTAGAGTAGGGTAAAGATAAATAAACCCAAGTCTTGGAAACATCTTCTCCCCACTCTTCCCTTCTTTCAGGGATTAGCTTCACACCTGATTTTCTCTGCCTCCTCCCCCTTAGTGGAATAAGGGGGATGAGGAATGGGGGTGGTGGTCAGTTTGTCACACATTGTTTCTGCTGCTCCTTCCTCCTCAGGGGGAGGAGGACTTACACTCTTGCCCTGCTCCATTGTGGAGTCCCTCTTAAGGGAGACAGTTCTTAATGAGCTTCTCCAATGAGAGTCTTTTCCACGTGCTTTAGTTCTTCACAAACCGCTCCAGCATGGGTCCCTTCTGTGGGGTATGGTTCTTCAGGAACAGATTGCTCCAGTTTGGATTCCCCACAGGGTCACGAGTCCTGCCAGCAAACCTGCTCCAGCGTGGACTCCTGCGAGGATCTCTATCCAGTGCAGGCTTCATGTGGGGTCTCAGACTCCTTTGGGCATCCAGAGGTTCTGGGATGGGGTCCTCCATGGGCTGCAGGTAGATCCCTGTCCCACTTTTAATGTGCACAGGCTGCAGGAGGACAGCCTGCCTCACCATGGTCTTCACCACCGGTTGCAAGGAATCTGCCCTGGCACCTGAAGCACTTTTCCCCTTTCCTTCTTGGCTATCCTGGCTGTCTGCAGAGTTGGTTCTCTCGCATAGTCTCACTCCTCTCTTTGGCTGCAGTTGCACAGCAGGTTTTTTATCCCATTCATTAAATATGTTATCCTTGAAGTGCTTCCACTGTCATTGACTGGGTTGGCCTTGGCCAGCACTGGGTCCCTCTTGGAGTCAGCTAGCATTGGATTTTTGGGACATAGTGAAACCTTCTCACAGAAGCCATCCCTGTAGCCTCCCTGCTACCAAAACCTTACCCCACAAACCAAATACAATGACTAATTTTCAATACATTCTGCATTTCCTATCTGGTTTTGTGCATTCATCTTCTTTTTAAATTAAGTAGTAATTTTTATCAGGTTGATCATTATAAACCCCCCCCTCCCCCCCAAACCCCTTGTATTTGGCAGGTTCCAACACCCCTGTGTACTTGAAAGATGTCAGTTGTCCATACCTTATTTTAAATGTATCTATAATCTCACTGGTGTCACAGATTTTGCAGGTATTCAGTTAGCATCTGTATTTTTCTTACAAAATAAATAATCTTAGAATGGCTAAGATAGGTAATGTTCACTCAAACTATGAAATATTTTTTCTTGCTGAATAGTGAAGTATGTTTAATGTAGCTAATGTCTCTTGTGGTATTCCTCAGAGATTTTGAGTTCTGTATGTAGTGTGATAATTCAGTAAGGTATCCTCTTTTATACTTAGAAATACTCAGTTGTTGTTTTTTTTTTTTTTTTAATAGAAAATATTAAAATCACAACAGTGTTTTTTTTTATTGTGAAAATGGTGGAAGTTGAGACTTGAATATTCAACATTTTACGAATGGATAGTGTGGTAGGCAAGTGTAAGGCAAATAATCCGTTTGCTCTTGGCAGGATTTGCTTTGCTTAACTGTAGTAATTTAATAATGGTCATAATTTAATCAACATTAAACCGGCTCATGCTGTTAGTTTTGCCTGAAAGGCAATTTTGTTTGCTGCTGGCCGCTTGCTGTTGCTTTGCATTGTTATTTAGCTGAGTGTTGGAATTGCATTTGTTGACTGTGGTGGCAGTTTATGCTACTTTAAAAGGTTCATGGAATTACAGCTTTTAAAGCATGCAGCCTATTGACCATAGAATCATCAACTTCTTTAGGTTGTAAAAGACCTTTGAGATCATTGAGTCCAGCTCTTAAACCATCATTTCCAAGTCTACCACTAAGCCAGGTCTCTCAGCACTATATATACACTCTTCTTTTAAATACCTCCACCACTTCCTTGGCCAGCCTGTTCCAGTGCTTGACAACCCTTTCTGTGAATAAATTTTTCCTAATGTCTCATCTAAACCTCTCATGGTGCACCTTGAGTCCATTTCCTCTTGTCCTATTGCTCACTACTTGGGAAGACAGAACCACACCCACTTGACTACAGCCTCCTTTCAGATCGTTGTAGAGAGCGGTAAGATTTCCCGAGCTTCCTTTTTTTGCAGGCTAAACAACCCCAGTTCCCTCAGCTGCTCCTCATAAGACTTGTTGTCTAGATCTTTCATCAGGTTCTTTGCCCTTCTTTGGGCACTCTCCAGCCCCTCAGTGTCTTTCTTGTAGTGAGTCTTTCTTAAAGTGAATATATTTCACAGGCCCCAAACTGAACACAGCACTCAAGATGTGTTCTCACCATTGCCTAGTACTGGGGTACAATCACATCCCTAGTACTGCTGGCTACACTATTTCTGATGCAAGCCAGGATGCTGTTGGCCTTGGCCACCTGGGCACACTGCTGGCTCATGCTCAGTTGGCTGTGGACAACACCCTCAGGTCCTTTTCCATTGGGCAGCTTTTCAGACGCTCTTTCCCAAGCCTGGAGCGTTGCCTGAGGTTGTTGTGAGCCCAGTGCAGGACCTGGCACTTGGCCTTGTAGAACCTCATACTTAATTCCTTTATGTTGGTTCTCTTGCCAGTTACTGGAGACATCTCTTGCAGTAGCTGTCTTGCCTACCTATTTTTGGGTGGGATGACTAGGAGGTGCCTGTTGCTCAGCAGTGATAAAAATAGGGTAAATTAGATTATCAGACTAAAATAGTGGTGGGTAAGATGAGTCTCATCCTTCCATAACGATCAATGACTTTTCTGTTTTTCTTCATGTTGTATTAGCTTTCAAAATGATCTAAAGCCTTGACATTTTGATGATAAAAATTTGGTTCTCTTAATGATAAACTATAGCATTTGGCCGTAATAATGATGAGAATGACGTTGTGTGCCACTTCGCACAGGAAATTCTCTGTCTTTAAACCTGTGCTGTGCCTATCTATCTGCCTAAATCGGCTAACTAATCCTAACTGTAAGTTAGGAACATGACTGCAACTTCTCATGTCATGAGTTTTGCACATGTTTTTACTTCTATTAAACTACATATTTTTTTTTTCTAATGCTGATGTAGTGTTAATTCTATTGTACAGACATGGAGGAAATGAAGCCTTTAATTGAGGAACAAAATTCAGGTGCCATCTCAGAGGAAGAGCATGAAAATAATTTCCTGCCAGTTGAGGAGCATTACCAGTTTCAAAATGAAGAAGGCATTACGTATGTATTGTTCTTAAATACCAGCTTGTTAAAATTTGTTGCCCTCAACTTATTTCTTGTGGGTAGCTTACTAAACTCTTAAGGGGTTTTACTGCACCTGCAGTACGGTTTTGTGGTTATACATCAGGACTTTGCATAGTTTTGCCAAAAAGCAGCCTGTTTTGTATAGGTTTTCTGTTCTTTGGAAGCTAACAATGTGCTGACTGTAAAATATTCCAAGGTGCTCATTTGTAAAGTGATTAGGTAATTCAAAATCCAAGCACTGTTTAAGGAATGTTTTGATAGATTTTAATTTTTTTGTAAAGGAACTTCAGAAGACTTTGGAAATAAACTGTTTGTTAAAGTTTAATTAGAAGAACTTTTGAAGCTTTTTTTTTTCTTTTGATAAGTCTTTGGCTGTCAGACTTGTGATTTGCCGCTGCTAATTTTTTCAAATGGTATTTATTCTGAAATAAGATTGATGAAACTTGGTAATTGTAACTCCTGGAAAATAACTTTTCACATGCTGGAGGAAGGACATGAAGATCAGATTGGATGCTCTGTTTGGGGGAGCTCAAATGTAGAGATGAATAAGAACATTATTTCCATGTGGTGGACATTCTTTAAAGGAGCTGGACCACCTTAAAGTAGTTGAAGCTCACTATCCCTTTATTAAAAAATCACAGAGGATGTAATTTTGTTTGTTTCTGTGGTGTGGTTTTTTTTTGTTTGTTTGTTTTTGTTTTGTTTTTCTCCACTAATCTCAATGTAATTCTGATGTGTCTTTTTATTTTCAGGTTTGTACAAACACTTATGCATCTCCTCAAAGGAAACATTGGAACTGGGCTTCTTGGTCTTCCACTTGCAATAAAAAATGCTGGCATTGCGGTGAGAATTCCAGTATTTTTCATAGGTGTCCTGGTTCAGCTAGGGTAGGTTTAATGTTCACTGGAAGTTGGGGGTGTGCCTCAGCCAGGATAGACAACTGACCACGCCTAGGTTATTCCATACCATACTAAACCACGAAAATAGATCAGAAAAGTAATCTAGAAAGATTACATATGTGCGTCTGAAAAACTAAAACCTCAATACTTTTTTTATCACTGCCAACTTCAACAGTATTCTATTTTTCCCCTTCAGTCTGGTGAAGTCAGTACTGAAGATTGAGAGTGTTTTTTTTTTAAGGTTACTACTTCACATCGAAGACTTCATAGCATGTGTTAGATTGTTGCTTAGCCAAAGTATTTTTTTGGCTAAAACAAGAACTTTGTCAGAAAAAAAAAAAAAGATTTTGATTCACTCAGATTCTTACGATGTCTCATGGGAATTGTTATGGGATTATCTTGTGTTTGTTCAGACTTGTGTCAAGTTGTGAAATGAAATAAGGAATGCCATAAAACATCAGCAGCAAATCCCCCTATGAGAGGGGAAAAACATCCAGATGCATAAATTTTGGATTCTTATTTTATTTGCTACAATATGAAATTTTTGCATGTAAAGGTTTTTCCCTAGCATATTTTAATGAAAAATTCTGTTTATCTTCTGTCTCTTCCCTTTTTTTTTTCCCATACCAGATCGGACCAATCAGCCTTGTGTTCATAGGAGTTATATCTGTTCATTGTATGCACATCTTGGTACGTTGCAGCCAGTATCTATGTCAGAGGTAAGTGTGGAGCTACTCATTCTGTTGCTGAATTTGAAATGTTTTCTTTTGTCTTTTCCTTTTCTGATTTTTGGCCTACAGAATGTGCTGGTGCTGTAGCAATTTCTCCTCTTAACCTTGTACTTGAATGGAATTAATCAGATTCTTGATATCCAACTATAAATGATAGCTATGCTTTGTGCAACACTACTTTAATACGTTGAAAAAAATATTTGTTCTCAGCTCATATACAAAATAAAATTGGTTTAACTTGTGTTGCCCAGTACCCTGTTCCTTGTCTTTGCTGGCAAATAATCAGGCTGTTCTCACTGCAGTTTCAGTTGCTTAGTTTCATTCTGTTACTCCTTTATTTTCATAGCTTCTGAATCTTCATCTTTTCATCTTGAAAAGTGTCCAATTTATAAATAGCTAATTTATAAGTACTTTATGGGAATAAAAGATAAAATAAAAATTGCTATTAATATCTTTCATGATTATATGTGAGCTCTGTCTCTTTGGATTGTGACAACTTGATTCTTCGAAATTGTAGTGCTGAAGGAAGGTGTTAAAATGATGTGAGTGAGTAGATAAAAACTAGATCATCCTCCAAGTGAGATGTACAATGCTGAGGGGAAGCAGTTACTCAAATTTGACTGATAGAGTATTTGATTAATCATGACTTTTATTAAACATTTTTGTCTTACTGTCAGGTGCTAAAGAGAAGCAGTGGGAGGGTCTCGTATTTAAAAAGTGCAGCGAAGTTTTTGAACTGAATAGAAACACAAACCTGGTCATGTCCCTGTAGCTGGAAAAACTACATTAAGTTTAATGTGATACTGTACTGTGATGGGAATATGTAATTCCTGAATTCTTCACTTTTTCCTCTGTGGTTTTGAATGACCTTTGAAGGTGTACATAAAACTGAGGTCACTGAAACATTTGTGACTGACTACTTGTCCAGGAAAATCTGTTGAATCTTGTGACATTAAGGTTTGAGATGAATTTCTTAAAATGATATTATAAAAACATAATTCTGGATTAATTTATCAAGAAGGGTGCTTTACAGGAAACTGCTTTAATACTGTTGAATTAGGGGGAAGCAGCATCATGGTTTACATGCTTGTAGATTGCTGATTAGTCCTTCTTGGGGGAAAGAACTCCAAATCATAACTCTAAAATTCGTCAGCTGCACAACGGTCCCATGGGTGATTACTTATAATCCTGGGAGGCCACCAGTGTTTTCAAAGAGGGTTGTAGGCCTTCATAATTTTGGTAACTCGGCTCTTTCTTCACTCTGATTTCAGGATGAGAAAATCCTCCCTGGGGTACAGCGATACGGTCAGTTACGCCATGGAAGTGGGGCCCCTGGCTGCGCTTCAGAAGCGAGCTTCTTGGGGACGGTACGTCCGCTTTATCATTTCACTGAATAAACTCATTACTGAAAATTAATGGCTACACTTGGAATGGTTAGGAGATGGCCTTTTTACTAAGATGTTGCTTGCTTTAAGAATGTGTTCCTTGTGCTTTTGAAATATTTTTATGCACTGTTGTACGTCGTTTCCCGTAGCCAGCTAGCAATTGTGACATGGGAGGATTGAGTAGTGTTTCCTTCTGTTAGGCATTTCAATTTTCAGGTCTCCAAGAGCTGTGAAGAAAAAAATTCTGTTTAGTTATATTGGAAGATATGTGGTATAACCAGAAATGTATTCTGTATTGTCTAATATAGTGAAGTAATTTAGATTTTCTTTCCTTTACCATAAACACGTTCTTCTGCATCAGAGTTCACTCTTTAAGTGGGTTGACACTGCAAATATTAATTACTTCAATATATTTATTCTGAAAGGAAGCAAAACAGTTCTTTGATTCCTGGTTAAATGCAATATACAAATAATGCAGAAATATTTACTGTATTTTGCAGTGATGACGTGCAGATATTAGTAGCTTGTTGTCTGTCTTAAATACTTTATCTTTTTTAAAAGACATTTTTTTTTCTTTGCCATTTGTTGCTGTATAGCTGTTTATGGAGTTTATGGACTGATTACACAGTAGTGAAACGCAAAACTTCAGGCATGTGCAGTGTTAATGTGTTGGGGTTTTTTGACTCACTGGAAGGAGAATTACTTTTTTAGTCCTGTTTTTTTCAAGGATGCAGCATCTTGCAAAATGTGTTTTGGCTATTTGTTTTGAGTAAGAAAAGGTGAGCTAGGCATTTAAGATCTTTTGTGATGACTTCACAGGCATGGTGTAGTGCTCAATTAGAGAGAAAATTGGTTTCTAGTGAACTATAATGACACTTCTGTAATGCACCAAAGAGTTACAAGCCACAAATGGTGATTTGATTTCCATAGACACTGCTGCAGCAAATCCAGTCAATCTCTGAGGCAAATCTCTGCTCTGTGTGAATCTAGCAAAGAGCTTCCTTACACCACATCTTCAGACCACCATGTGTAACATTTTTCAGAAACAATCAACCATAGTTCAGTGTTTTTTCAGTGATATACAGTATCTGAATGTGTTTTTGGATACATTGATAAGGACCCACTTAAAGGTTTTCACATATTACTATCTTGAATTTCTGAAACTCGTATAACGTAGTTTGTGTGGGACATTTAATCTCTGGTCCTGGTGTAAAACAGCAGAGTTAGGGATTCACGTGCACCAGCAGAATTGATCTGTGCATTGAATATGTATATCTCTTGATTTTATTCATATCACATTGTTAAGTCTGAGTGTTTTGGTTTTTATGCCACTTTAAAATATGTGAGTACCTTCTTGATGCCTCTTCACTGTTACCTTAAGAAACAAACACATACAGAGCGACCCTGTTTTGCCATAAGAGGAGTGTGGAATGTAGTGCTTGTGAGATTAATGTGGTATTTGAATCTGGGATTCTGACCACTTGAAAAAAGGAGCACTAACTGCATGTTAGGTAAAAATGGGTTAATTATTTGGATCCTAAGTATAACATCTGTTTGTTTTTTGTTCCTCAGGAACATTGTTGACTTTTTCCTAGTGATAACACAGCTGGGATTTTGTAGTGTTTATGTTGTGTTCTTGGCAGAAAATGTGAAGCAGGTGAGTAATGTAACTGTATGGAAACAGTTATAGTTTTAGTTTTGTTTTTCCTCACTTTTACTTCCTATCCTTATGAAGTCCAACAGAACTACTTGTAAAATGTGAAGCTGGTTCTACTGCAGTTTCCACAAAAGAGCTCTTGGTAAAAAGGAGCAATGTGCATAGTGAACTAAATTCAGATCTTGTGCAAGTGTTTGTGACATCAGTATCCTCTGATTCTTTTGCTGAACTTAAAAATGAATTGTGGAAATGGCTGAAAACAAGGCTGAAACCAGTATAGGAGTAAGTTGTCTCTATTTTTTTTTTTTTAATTTTTTTTTTTTCTTTCCCCCCCCCTTCTGGTTTTCTGCTGACTTCCTGGGCATAGTTTTCCCTTTTCACATCACTGGAACTTTTCTTTGGTTTTTGTTTAGTCTCTTTTAGAATGGTGTCATCTGCCACAGAATCCATTGTGTCTAAACCAATCCTGAATTTTGTTCTTAAAAATGCCTCACATTGAAATTTCCACAGCCTTCTCAGTAGTCGGTTCCAACGTTAATTCTTAACTGTTAGACAGCTTCTTTTTAGAAGCTTAAAATTTCTTATCAGCATTGAGTGCTGTATTTCATGTTCTAGCTGTAAGTAACTTATTCTTTCTATTTGTAAATACCTTTTATATTTTTGAATATTATCATATCTCTCCTCAGACAGGTGAACAGAGGGAATGCGCAGCAGAGAACTAAGAGAAGGGAAAACCAGTAAAAATGTTACTAATACCAGTCCTTGACCAATATCTCTGCACTGTGCTCTTTACTCTTCTGATCATCTTTGCGTGTTGGTGTGTGTACATTGAGCCCTCAGGGAGACATGATAACAATATTAAAAAATATGAAAGGTATCCTCAAATAGGAAAGAATAAATTATCTAATAGAGGAGAGGCAGGATAGAATCTAATAATTCTTGCTTTTCTGTGAACACTGCAGTTGCTCAAATCTTTTTTTCCATGTTTCATCCTTGAAGTTGGTTATGCTACTCTAGCTGAAAGTTTTGCTTGTGACCAGTAGAGCTGGAAGGTTATTTCACAGGTCTTACAGGTCATATTTCAGACTTGACACTTCGGTATAATGGTAATTTTACAGGCATGTATCATTGCTAATTCATGACTGACTTGTGATCCACTGTAATTTCTCTGTCCTTTACTGTAGAGCTGCATTCTAGGCAGTTCTTCTGGTTGTTCTTTCTGTACAGATGTTTTTCTGCTTACCAATATAATCCTTTATTTTTTCTTCCTGGATTGATTTTTAATTTCTCAAGCTTCAATTTTAATTCAGTTATTAAATACTTTTTCACTTTCCATCTGGAATACTATGTTATTAATGATAGTATTAAATAGCACTGCTTATGTAGCATATAATGTCCTACTGTAAATACTATTATACATATGTAGTATTAAATGCATGTTTCAATGTATTACAGATTTTTAAATAGATTAGATATTGTTAGAAAAATACTGTGATTCATTTGTGCAAGTTGATTTAAGGCTGTCTAAAAGTCAAATATTTCATCATGCCATATTTATGAAAAAGCTGATGAAAAATTTCAAATGCATCTCCACAAGCACAAATATCTGTACAACTCCCAAGCAACCCCCAAAGCTTTCAATAAAACCCAGCTACCCCTTTTCCCTCCTACAACCATCCTTCACTGACTAAAGCAAACAAAACCATGCCTGTTGCTTTGACAACAGCTCCTCATGCTTCTGCCATGTGTTTTGTCTCTCATTTCCCAGTCCTCCTAAGCCCTTCTATTTCTCATCAGTGGAGGTTTTGCTGTTGATGGGATCCCTTATGTCTGCTGGTCTTTCCTGTTTGCATTCTCAGCAGTTGCAGTTGGTAGTTCGTGTGTCTGAGCAGGTTGTCTATGGGTGGGCAGCCAGCACAGATTGGCTCCTCAGATAGGAGCCACAGGCTTTTTGAGTTTATGGTGCTCTGTCTTTCATGGCCTTATTAAGATGTTAGGGCTCCACCAACATACTCTACTGTGTTTTCTGTTCCTAAGAATGTTTAGTTGCTTGAGACATAAAGCCGATGAGGATGAATCGGACCCTGTATCTAAACATGTGCTTCTGTAATTAGTGAAGCTGGTGAGGCCTGAGATACAGCAGGTTACTGAGCATTAATCTTCCATATGGACTCTGTTCTACCCTGTAGTTAGAATAAAGGTGTCTTTGCATAGCTTAATTTACTTTAATGAGGGAGGAGAGTGTCCCCGTGGGTAGTCAGTACACAGAAGATAGTATGTGTTTTTCCTCCCCTAGTAGATCAATATTTATATTGTATTCCAAGTATTCCAAGTTCTACAGATGAAGATCTTGTGAAACTGAGGTGAATTTGTGTATTTCAAATCTGGACACTCTGTAATTTGTATCTTGGGAGAGGAAAAAAAAAAAAAACAAACCATCCCAACCTTAAAAACTACAGTCCCACTGTCACAGTCTATCGCAGTGTCTAAAAGCCTGTTTCACATCAGATGTCCTTCCACTGGCCTCCTGAAATGGGGATTTTTGTTACATCCCTTCTAAGTTCAAATTGGAACCTTTCCTGTAAACTACGTATCTGATCAACCAGTTGTTAGCTATGTTTTGACCTTAAGCAAAATGCAAGACTGAACGCTTACTGACTTTGGCTTTTGTAGAGTTTGAAGAAAAACAGAACCATTTCAGGAATCCTATTGCTACTGTCTTGAAGAAAGGCTGCAAGGTCTTGCAGGGAAGTAACCTCTTCAAAAGCAGTGGCTGCAGAGTTCCATGACATGTACCCTATGAATGAATAAAAGTCGTCAGCAACTCGGGAGTCCTACTGCCAAGTATACTGGATTCAGGTTGCCCTGTGCTCGCTCTTTCCTCTGGGAGGGAGAAGGCTGTGGTTTCTTCCTGGCAACTTTCTCTTGCAGAAATCTGTCCCGTAGAGGGCACCAAAGAACATACATTGGTACTGCTTTAAATCTCATTATTTGGGGTGGTGAAAGGATGAGGCAGGTGGACAGAGGGAATCGTGTGCGCACGTGTGTGTGTGTAGGACTAAGATCAAGGAAAAACATAGTAAAAATGTTACTAATACCAGTCTTTGACCAATACATCTGCAGTATGCTCCATACTCTTCTGAATATGCTTGTGTGTTGGTGTGTGTAAATTAAGCCTACTGGTACTAGTGGAAACTTCCACTGAGATCTGTTTTTTTATGTTTTTAGTTAAAACTAGTACCAACCTGAATTTAGTAGTCTCTTCTTTCAGTTTATTCATTGTTTTGGAGAACTAAGATGTGGCAAAGCATTTTAAAATGGTTCTGGCACGTGAATGGAATATTCATCAATCCAGTTTACTTTGAGTTGAATGTTTAGACACATGGTGGTACATATGAGTCTAAATATTTATTTCATCTTTTGAATTCTGTGAAATGTTTGATGTACTGTATGCAGTATAATGTCTGGTGCTAAATCTTTTCTGATGAGTGTCTGTGGGATTGTAACAATGTTGGCTGCATTATATTAGTGTTTCCCAGACACTTGATGCTACAAGATCCTATTTACAGTTATATTAATTTTCAAATGGAGCTTTTCCTAAGGAATATTTTCTTTAGGCACGAAAGCAACTTAAGTTAGTGGAGACAATGGTTGGTTAAGTCTGGCAGCTTGCAGATATGGGGCTTACAGATGGAAGTGTATAGAACTGGAGAAGAAAAACTGGAATAAGAGCTGGAGCTTGACTACAGCAAGTCTGGAGCAGGAACACACTGGGTTGGGAGAAAAAAAAAATCTGTACCAAAAGAGCATGGTCCCCTTTCAAGCTGTGGTTACTTTTCTCTTCCTGCCTGAGCAACAGAAAACCTTAAGTCATGGTATTTATCAGCTTACTGGTGGATATTTGCAGAGTTCTCTCAAAAGTGTCTTTTTCTCATTGTTTACTAATAAAGCTAAGAAAAACCACAGAAGTCCTTACTGTGTGGGAGCACTTCATTAGATCTTTAGAAATTTGAAGATGACCCATCAGTGGGATGCTACATAATGGAATTTTGCTTTTTTTTCTCTCCAAGTGTAAAATGAAAAAATTTCTCTCATTGTGTAAAATGAAAAGAAAACAAACAAACCAAACCATAGGAAATTGTACTTGAACGTAAAATTATGTGTGGAAAACATACAGTTTGGAAAGGTGAGTACAGAGTGATAACAAAATAGCAGAACTGAATGAACTGTGAAACATTTTTTTTTTTTTTTGCATTTTCATGCCAAATTACAGGATTACAATATAGTCTTTATCTGACAGATAACACACTGGTTTTGTGCCAGATCTGGCCGCCTTGTACTGGCTATTAGTCCTAGTTGAGTAAGGAAAGAGTTAAAAGGAACCAATGAGCTCAGAGACTGTTTTGATCCCACTAGATGCTAAGAAGTACATAGGCCATGTGACAGGAAGAGTGAAGTTTGGGGTTTGGGATGCAGGTGAGAAAACAGTGCTCTTAGTAAAAGAGGCTAAGGAAATGGAGTTATTTCTTGCTTCTGACGTAGTTCATGTAAGAAGTGTGTTCATCAGTTGTATTGAATTTTCTGCAGTCAGTAGCTGTGCATTAGTCACTTTCTGAGTTCCTGACATCAGGAATCTGATAACCAGATTTGCAGAAGTGTTTGATCTCCCTGGATACAGCTGAAGTTGGTGGGTGCTGCGCTTGAGCTATGTAGATGAGATATTACGTGAAGCACTCCTGTAAAGAAAGCTGGTTCAGGCATCACACCAGCATCTAAGTTAATGCTTGAATAACTGAAGTGACTTCTGATGGAAGTCAGCTTGTGATTGGAAACTTCACTAGCCTTCATGGTCAATATGCCTAGTGATTTCAGTGGTTCTGGACTTCCTTTCTATAACCACGTTGATGTTTCCTCATGTGGTTTAAGGAAATGTTTGTGGAAGTCCCAGGCACAGTCATGATGAGCACAGAACAAAATGCAGATAATGTGTGTTCAGGTTGGAAGGTGAACGGTATTCACTGGGCTTTGTCATACATGCAAAAGAATATATATGCGTGGCTTTTTAAAGAGCAAATCTATTGCATAGATGAGTGAAATGATTTGTCAAAGTTGGCTGATATTCCTATTATATTTAAGATTATTTTGCATTCTTCAGGAAAAGACAGTTAGATATAATGTCTGCTGCTTTCTGGCCCAGCACAACAGCTGTATGCAGTGATAGCCTAGCAGAGAGCAGCAGGAGATTGGGAATGATTGCTGTCCGGAAGAGGAGTCTGAGATCATATTAATTCTGATACTTAGGAGCCTAGGTTAGACAGACAGTGAATCATAGTCTGTCCTAACACAATCAGCAGTAAACTTAGACTAAGCTAAACAGTGTATGAGAGAGAGTTTAAAAGACAAAAGAAATTCTTCCTGCTGCTTTGTTTTGTTAACTGTTGGAATGATTTTAAGTGTTATGTGATTAATTTTTTTAAAAAACCTAGTAAAACACTTTCAAAGTGTGGGGAATGTTAGCCAACACCTGAACAAATCTATATAATCTCATCTTCGTCAGAGTTTTCCTCTGCTGATCTTTACTGTCAAATCTCCTAGAGCCAGTTGTTCCATTCTAAGGTGGGGAATAGTGATCCTTACTTTTTCTAAGTTTTGCGTTTTACTTTCTGGCTCAGCGTTCTTCCACTTGTCAGTCACTCTTGCCTGTTTAGCTCTCCCACAAGATTAACTTCTTCTGGATCTTATCCCATGTGACTCTTCTGAGTCAATGTAGAGAATTGCTATTCTGTCATGTCTCAAAGTCCACCTCTGTGGTATGGATATTTCCTGTGTGTATGTGTACATAAAATTCATGCCCTAAGTATTTTAGTAATGTCAAGACTTGTGTATAATGGACATAATGAAAATAGCTTGAAAGTCAGCAGTTCAAACTAAAACTTTGAAAAGTTTTTTTTTTTTTTTTAATAAACTGAAATACTAATTTTGGAGCCATAGGGTTCACATTTTGCTGCACCTGAGTAATAGCTAGTGAGGAGTAAACTTCAGAAACCTCCTTTCACTTGGACAATACTGCTCTCTTCAGCAGTGTTATGGTCACAGTAACCTCTTCATCTAATGGCAAGCTGATCTCTAAAATAATACTTGATAATACTGTGCACTTTCAGCAGTTATTAGGGGATAAATGGAACTTAGCTAACCATTTTGTCTTTGGTTTTGCCTTTTATTTTTTTTTTTTTTCTTTAAAATATATAAAGCCTTAATCCTCTGGAGGATAGGCTTTGGTAAGCAGGGCTGTTTCAGGTAGGGCAATGATTTTCTTTTTAGACTTATTAAAAGACTTATAGTGGAGTAATCCTCTGGGGCTGGTCAAATCTCACTAGGGTGAAGGCCATCACCCATAAGTAAGGTTTGTTCCAATTTCTGAGTACAGTTACAGAATACCTTCACACAATGACAGCTGTGACTACACAGAACAAATATGGGAAGAGACCGAGTTTCCCTTATACTGTCAAAGTCTGGTTAAAGCATTATTACTGTTGTGCTCTGGAGACAAAGAGAAAGGAGGGAGTTTGGGACCAGACAAGCTGTATCTGAGGGTGCTGGGAGAAACCTGAAGTCTTTGAATCATGGAATGGTAGGAGTTGGAAGGGACCTCTGGAGATATCTAGTCCAGTCCCCGTGCTAATGCAAGTTCACCCAGAGCAGGTCAGACAGGAATGCATCCAGGCAGGTTTTGAAAGTCTCTATAGGAAAAAAAGGACTCCACAACCTCCCTGGGCAGCCTGTTCCAGGGCTCCATCGCCCTCACAGAAAAGAAATTTTTGCTTATGTTTAGGTGGAACTTCCTGTGTTCCAGTTTGTGTCTGTTGCCCCTTGTCCTATTACTGGGCACCACTGAAAAGAGATTGGCCTTCAAAGACCATACAGAGTAGGGGAGTTCTGTGAGAATTGTGGGGAGGAAAATGTTCTTGTCTTCCTAAGAGGATAATTTGGAGAATTGCACGCCAGTCAGCCTCTCTTCAGTCCCTTTGAAAATCAGGGACTGAGTTTTGGAGAATATTTTGGGCTGGAAACTGGAAACAGTAAGCCTGGATTTACCAAGGGAAAACCAACCCGCTTGCCTTCTCTATGGAAAAAAAAGTCTGAATTTGTACATAATGAGGAAGTACTAGATGCCATTTTGGTTTTAGCAAGGTTTTTTCATGCTCTCTCTGGCAATATCTTTGTATGAAAGTAAGGCTGTTATTGTCTGGATGGATGGACAAATGGATGGACAGCTAGCTGGGAGGAAAAAAAAGCTGATTGTATGGTCAGGCTCAGAGGATTGTGGTCATGAGCATGAGCCAGTAGAGTGCCCTGACAGTAAGGGAAACCAACAGCAACGAGGGTTGTGTGAATAGGAGAATTGCTCATAAATTGAGGGAAAATGGTAAATTATCATTGTTTACTTTGCATTTGTTAGACTGCATCTAGAATACTCTGTCACATTTTGGATGTCCCCAGTACCAGAAACTCATTAACAAACCGGTGTGAGTTCCAGGGAGGGCTCCTGAAATTGTTGGTGCTGGAGCAGTTGTCCTGTGATGGCTGGGGAAACGGGGCTTGTTCAGCTTGGAGAAGAGCTGGCTTATCAAGAACCTAACAGCAGCCCCCTCAGGGCTGCAAAGATCTAGAAAGTGGAACCATGTTCTTTACTGAGGTTGTGGGAGGACGAGAGAAAGTGGTCATAAAATAACACAGGAGTTTCTGACTTGAGGCAAAAATAACTTACAGACATTTAAGCAATGGAACCAGTTGCCCAAGGAGGTTGTGCAGTCTCCATTCTTAGAAGTTTTCAAGACTGGGCTGGAAAATAAGGAGAGAGACAATCTGTTTCCACCCCATAGGTGACAGAGCTGTAAGGAAGCAATTGGACTACAGACTTCCAGAGGTCCTGTCTAACCTGAATTATTCTATGTTTCAGTGATCAAAATGTCCAGTTTTGGATGAGGTACTGGAGAAGGCTGTTGAGGATACAACATTTTGTGTAGTAGATAGGAAAGTGGACAAGGCAAAGTGACTCAAATGAGAGTATAGAAGAGAGGAAGGGGCAGCAGGAAGACGTCAATTTTGTGGAACTGACATTTATTCTAAACCTAGAATTGCAATGTTTGGATTAAAAACATACAAGAAGTAGGTGCTTTTCATAGCTGGGTCTAAGACAGCTGTGATTACAAATCTAGTTACTCAAAATATTAATCTGTATTGAACAGGTCCAGAACCTCACCTTTTTTTTTTTTTTAACTTCCCTCTCCCCCTTGCTATAATGTCTTTGATGCCCTGACTTCTTTCTTTAAACTGTTTGAAGGAACAGGATCTGATGCAAGCTTTTGCAGGTCATGACCTTTTTGAGAATCCATTTGGCTCTGTTTCCTTCCTCGATGAATGCTGAGGCAGGGAATAGTGTGGGGAGAAGGGGGGGTACCATGCTGGCAGGGTTATAAAGCAAACTTCAGCATTGTGGTTTGTTGTGGGAATATAACTCACATCTGACATGTGCAAGTAGGCGGTGGGAAGCTAGGGTCAAGAAGTCACAGTCTGATAATTTTACTTATCTGTGTCTTGCTGATTGTACATGAACATTAATTCATCTGATGATGGTTGTGGAGAGTTTGTGTATGGCTGTTCCTCATATTTTCATGAAAATAAAAGGAAGATAATTATAAAAGCTATTTTGTGGACTTAATTTGAATAGAATTCTATAGAGCATTGTATACTGCATTTTCCAGCCATATTAGCCAGCAGACTCCATTTGAATGTCTAATGGGAAATTGATGGTATTAATTGAAAAAAAAAAAAATTCTGATTTTTAGGGACATTTTATTGGTATCTGTATATAAAAATAGAATGCCTTACAACAAAACTGAAGTGGTTGAGGGCTTAAAATTCTTTTGATAGAAGCTGGTTTATACTGTGTTATTTTAAAAATCTTGTTTAGAACCTGAACTGTATCCTGCCTACAGTTATTTCTTTTAGCAATAATTTTTTTCTTTTTTAAATAGCTCATCAGGCTTAAGGGCATTTATATAAATTGAGGCACATTAGGTTAAATATTTATTATAGCTGGGCTTTTCAATGGTACTTATATGCGCAAATCACACTAATTCTTGGAAAACCCTCTTGTGTGTCCTTGTGTGCAGAGCACCTCTAGGTACCTGTGAATGCATGCGAGCAAGTAAACGCACGAGACTGTTGTTAAAGTGAAGGGTTGTTAAAGTGCTTGCTCTGTATTTCTATTTTAAGTATGATGGGAAACCAGGGAACATCTACAGAGAGCCTTAATTCATGTGGCATTAGGGAAGTAATTTGGTTAAGAGTTTGACACATTGCTTGGCAAAGTGGAGTTAGTTACTGTAGCAATGTGAATTCACTGGAATTCATCTGTAAATGTATTCAGCTTTTCATAGCTTTCTAAAAAGGTTATCTTAATAAGAACTGCAGATATTAAATGTCTTGTAAGTAACACTTAAGATTCTTTCAGGGTGGGAGCCATCAGTGTTTCTGTAATGATTGGTGTCCTCTGTTGCAGAATTGTATCTTTTATCTTTCCCTTGTTCATAGTGAAAAAGAGATCTATCTAGTGCCTTTTGTTACAGAGAAAAGAATTTTAAATTCATTCTGTCTTCTTGAGTTTATGGATTGGGGAATTTTTTTTTTTTTTTTTTTCCCCCTCCTAGACTTGAGAAGCCTGAGATTTGGCAAACTTGCCATGTTGGATGACTTGGTTTACGTATATTTGGTTTTACATTATCAGCTAAGTTCCACTGCCTCATGGAAATCTCACAGTGCCAAGGATCCCTTGATTGCCTGCTGTATCTCTAGCCTGTCCTCTTTTGTCCACTTCGTCATCTTCCTTAAAGCAAAAAAATAATAGTCCTGAGTTACTGTGACCTATAAAATAAAATAGATGCCATTAAGCACTGGTAATTGTGCTGTTTGCTTAGGACTGCCATGGCTACCTAAAAACTTATATTGTACTGGTAATACTTTTCCCTTTCATTTTAACTGCTTAACGTTTGGATTTTTGAGGCAGAATCTATGATCTTATTTCACTTGTACAGATAATAACTGACATTTAAAAGAACAAACCACATGGAAAGAATTGGTCATAAATAATGTCTTGAGACCTTACCTGTGAACAATGTGATAAGGATAATAATATTTAAGAATTGCTACACTTGTACACTTCCTTGGATTGTAGGGTTATACAGTATTCCTCTGAGTGCAGTTCTCTATCGAGTTTTAAGACAGTGGCTACAGTTGTTGGTTGTCTAACAGTTCTTAGGGGTCAGAGTATTGTCTTCAGCTGCTTTGTTACGTATCGATTTCTCATTTTTATTTCAGTCTCTTTGTGCTAAAAAAACCTATTTTTTTTTTCCCAACCGTTTGGGTTTCTTTTTGTAGTCATTAAGCCAAAGGCTTTCTGCAGCATGTGTGGATTTGTAAGATGGTGAATGTAATGGAAGGAAAAAGGTGTGAAAAGATTTAAAACAAACAGATTTGAACTGTTACCATTTTGCAGCAAGTAAAATAACCCTCAGCTCTTGCTATTTTGATGGTGATGTGCACATAGGACTAGAAGATATTTACACAAAACAAATTTTGCTAGTTATGGCCACAGTAACATTTTTCCAAAAGAAGGAATGAAAGTTGTGAGCAGTGACAAACTTGGTCTTCTGAATTGCGCCATAGGCAACTATTGTACTGTTACATAGAAAAAAAACCTTATACACTACCATGTTGTGTACTACGGTTTATCTAGAGGCATCAGTTTATACCTAAATGGGTACAATGGATTCTATTATCTATTTATTATATATAATAATA
>NW_008621341.1:0-29018 GCF_000691845.1 Merops nubicus | reverse complement strand
TAACATATATAATTTATATATGTAGTTTATACATAAAAATTAATGGATACCAGACTCTCGGCTCTCAGTTCTCATGGTTTTTAAAGTTGAGTTAATGTTGATTAATAGAAGAGAAGAGATTGAAAAATAAAATAATTTGAATTGAGGCAGGCAAGTTCGTATTCTGCCATTACTTTGTGCGTATGCTGCTACAATGTACATGGCAAAGGCATAAGGTTATCACACACAGAACTTGGGCACAACAGCAGTTGTTCGTCTAACCCCTTTGCTCTCTCTAGGAGAATTCAAACTCTAATATTTAGGCCTAGATCCATCTTACTTGCATTCATTTTGCCAGTTCCTTTCTGGAAGGAATCTGATCTGAACTGCTCACGTGGATTTCCTCTTTAGTCAGGGGCAGGATAAAGATACTTTCAGATCTTTCAGGTCCTGGTTTCATCATTTATCTTGAGGATGAAACACTTGCTAAAAGTGGCCTGTCTTCCCTTCTGCACTGAGAGTACAGGGGTCCTGAAACAGCTGCCACGCAGCAGGTAAAGCAGAAGCACAAATTCCCCTATAGAAGAGCAGTGATGAAATAGTATGTAGAGACTCAGTGCTGCCTCTGTTTAACACATCTTGGGGTTTTATTTTGCTATAGGTCCATGAAGGATTCTTGGAAAAATGGGCTTCTACCATAAATGTCAGTGCCAGCAGCAGTTCTTCTGAGAAGAGGAGCACTGATTTACGAATATACATGCTGTGTTTCCTGCCGTTCATGATCCTCCTGGTCTTTATTCGTAACCTTAAGAGCCTGTCCTTGCTTTCATTGCTTGCCAATCTGTCTATGGCTGTCAGCCTGGTGATCATCTACCAGTATATTGTTAGAGTGAGTATAAAATCTTTTTTTTTTCTTTTTCAGTGTGGCAAGATGCTTTTGTTGCATGTGGCAGTTGATCTCTTATAGGTATCTACTGACAGACAACTTTTGAAAGGCAGAATTATCTTGTATTTAATTGAAGCATCTTAATTTAAGAAGGTGCCTTAATACTTGAGATGTGCTTAAAGACAGACCTTTACAGTACTTTCGAAAGGATAATATTGCTGCACTTAGGTTAACAATAGTATGTATTGTAACGACTCAAGAGTCCTTGAATAGAAGAGCGTGTGAAATTTTTCTGGGTTGCACACAGAACTTGTGAGGTTTTAATCTGTGATCAATTTTTTTTTTTGTTACAACTGAACAGTTACAACTGCAACGTTTATTTTTAGTGTTTCTCCAGTATAATCAGAAAAATTTAAGACTTACTGTTTAAGAATACATATTGCAAACTTCTGTCTCCTGAGAAGTTGAATAGTTGCTGCTTTTTCTGGGTTGCTGCTGTTTTTCATATTTGGAGGTATTTCATAATGGAACAATTAAACTAATGGTTAAAAAAAAATTATGTCTAGAAACCTCTACATTTTTCTTTCTTATGGTTTTTGAAAAGTGATAAGTGATAGACACTGTTGCACACATGGTGTAGGTAAGTGGTGAGTGCCACTATTGTTGGAGAGCTTTCACATGAGCGTTACGAAACGAGTGGGAGGAGGAGGATGGGGGGAAGAGAGAAAAGCCAGTGAGAGGTATGGGCGGGGCGAGGAGGCAGGAGAAGTTACATAAAGAGATTAGGGGAGGTAGAGAGTAATTAATTGTTCTGCAGGAATTCAGCTTATATTAAGGGACAGTTAAAGACAATCTTTTTATGGTTATGAAGAATACCTGTGCAGCATGAAAGCAGATAAGAAAATGCAATACTCTGAGAATAGCAGAAGTTTGCAGAAGATTCAGCTTGACGTGTGAGCCTTCCTTTTTTTAATTGATGCTCGCTCACATACACCAGTGTATTTAAATGTGGAAATTTCTAGTGTCAGTAATATGAACCTAGAATAAGTGTATATGCAAGTGTCTGTGTGTGAGTGGGAAGATAGCTATAAATATGTATAAAGGGCTAAGTTTGGGAGGAAAACCAGGGATTGTAAATAGCAATGTGTGAACCACTATCAACATGTACTGAGTTTTCTTTTCTGTATCGTAATGCATCCATCAGAATCATAGGAAGAGCTAATGCACTTTACATAGAACTGTTTTGCTTTTCTATTTAGGATATAGTAGATCCTCAAAAACTGCCTCCTGTTGTTGGCTGGAAGAAATACTCACTATTTTTTGGGACAGCAATATTTGCTTTTGAAGGAATTGGTGTGGTAAGTGCTTTTTACTGACTCATCAAAATACCTGAATCTGTGCTAGATAATAGGATAGACAGTTTTACTCTGTTGTTTGGTTGTTTTTGTTGAAGCACTGATCTCCCATGTTGGTACAAAAAGTGTTAGTTTATTTTGTCAAATAAGGCAAAAATTGAGGACACAACATCCACATGAAATGAGTCTGATGAATACTAATTGCTACTTGGACACCTACCCCCTTCCTAAATTACAAGAATAGCTTTTGTTCCAAATAGATTGAGACAATAGTATATATAATACAATGCTATATGATAATGTAGTACTCAGCTAATAATATGATGATACTATAATTACAAAGATTTGGCAGCTCAGTTTTACATGATGAGTGTGTAAAAATAGAAGCGTATTCAGCATCCTCCTTTTCCTTTGGGATCACAGAGGACAAAGGGATTTTTTAGAAAAGTATCCTGCCTCAAAGTTGTCTTATAGATAAGGATTGTAGAAAAGTATAGAAACTTCACAACATGTTTTGATTCACTGCCTTCTGACAACAAACCTCGGTTATTCATTGTTTCATGAAAGATGTCAATTAAATATATTTATCACTCCAAAAATATGGGTTTTAATAGTGAATCTCTTTTATTCACATATTACTACTTCTGAGGGCTTTCTGATTGTGTCTCACACTAGCAAAGTTTGCAAGTTAGCATTGTTGTTCTGTGTAACATACTTTAAAAAATAGCCAGAGAGGCTTCTGGAAAAGGCAGATCCTAATGTCTTTAAACTGTTGGGAAGTTACTGTATACACTTTATTACTAATATAATTACATACTTCAGCAGGTGTTACCGTATGCTTAAAACTAAAAAACGAGCAACACCTCCACCTTCAGAAAAAAACCCAACCAACCAAACCCCAAAACAGCATGCAATTAATCTGAAAGGAGTTCATTGGCATAACAGAGGAGAGTTTTCAAATATCTGTTCTTTTCTGGAACTGTCAGAACTGAATTAAACCAGACTATTTCACCCTGCTGCTGTATTGTCACTGCCAGAAGAGCTGAATAGCAAAAACTTTTAACTCCTGTTATGTTACAGAAGTACGTTTTACCACACAGGATGTGTTGATCTAGTGACTGTGAATCTCCATTTCTCAAACTGTTCTCGCCCCTTTATCAAACTGTGAACTGAGCAATGCAGAGGTTTAGCTACCATATATCTGAGTGTATCTCAGCTGGAAGTTCTGTCACAGGAAACCAGCCATCTATCAGAGGTTTTTTGATGTTTACAGGTCTTGGGCTAAAAACCCATGCTCAGTGATTCTGATAACCTGGCTATACTAAGCTTCTTGCTTTTATATTGTCTAGTCTGTCTGGGACAGACAGACTGATCTGATATAGTCTGATACATATCCCAGTTGTCCGAGGATGTTACTCATGTACTGCAAAGCACATGGGTGTGTATTTGTAACCAGGAAATGCCAAATGAGAATCCTATGAGGAAGGAGTAAAAGGCCTACCATCCTAGTGGCAGTTTATTGAATTATAGGGAACTGATTTATGGTAGTTATTTTCTGGCACACTAGACCTCACATTAGACAGCTCCTTAAATTTATATCAGCAGTAGTAGCATTGGCTTCTGATGTAAACCTTTAAAGAGCTGCCCAGTGCATTGTGCTTTACTGAATTCCTTGTTGTTACTAATGACATCTTTAAGAACTCCAGGTGTTTTTTCCTTTTTATTCAAAGGCATATAATATAGGGTTCATTTGAATTGTACCTTTAAGACATAAAAATATAGCTCAATATTATTAGATATTAGTGTTACACGCTGCATGTATTTCTGTATAGGATGTCTTAATTTCTTACTTAATCATACTTTACTTGCTCTTCAAACCAAATGAGTGCATTTTAGTTTTTCCCTTTGTTACTGGTGTTTACAAAGTAACTAAATATTTGTGTTCATTATGGTTTTGATATACTTTGTGTGTGTGCATTACATAAGACCAGTTAAATAATGCGGCTACCTTTACAAATGAAAATTATAGTGAAAGTAAAAATCTAGAGCTCAATTTTTATTCGTTATATGTAAAATTGTATTAATATGTCTGTGCCTCTCGGGGATATTTTCAACATGCACAGCATAATTTTTGCTGTGCATTCTTATGCTGCAGTTGCATGCACCGTAGAGAAGATTTGAAGAAAAAGAAATTGTTTTACAGGTTTGAATATTCAGTACTAAATAAAGTTATTTAAGTGTGAAATAAAATAGATGAGTGAAGCAGAGACACGTTTCCACTTTAAAGAGTTAGTATTTCATACAATTCTTGGTGATTAACTGTTGACTAGTTACTATGGCTCAGTAAGTTTGAGTGAACAGTGATATTTATATATATACACACACATGTTGATGACCTCTTGCAAATGTGAATTGAAACACATTTCAGTTTCTTTTGAGATGTAAGCGAATGTGTTTCAGTTCACATTACAATGGATTAAGAATATTCAGATAGAATATTGCTCATTTGTGATAACCTGTTAACCTCTGTCTAAGTTCTATATCAATGTAGTTGAATAGTTCTGGTAAGGCAATGAAAGCGTGGCATTGAATTAGATTGGTTCCTTAGTCTGCTCTCTGACTGCATGCACTCAAAATGGATTTCCTTAATCTTCATCTTGATGTTAGAGACTTGAATTTAGATTTTTATTCAGGAATGTCTTGCAAAAAACACTTCTGTGAAACTATCTGAACATTACATTATAAACAGAAGCCTTAAGGTCTTAATTTTCTCAGAAAGGTTGATTATGGTTGATTCATTTTATGCAATAAGTTAGCCTAACACTTAGGAGGCCTCATTTTTCCTTTTCCTTGATTCCAAATGTTCTTTATGCTAATTCACACTGTACTCATCTGAGAGCTGCCAGATTATTGAATGTTATGAACAGAGACAGCAAATGAAATTCTGATTTTTTCTTTTTTTTTTTTTTTTTTTTAACTGGTTGAGTCATCTTAAGTAGAACCTGACAAGAGAGGAAAAATGCTCTTGGTGTGGCTTCTCTACCACCATCGTTTTCTGTAAAATGGTCGTTCCTGCTGGGAATATTTAGTGATCAAGAATTTGAGTAGCAGACTAAATGATCTATAACGTAGAGTATAAAACACTTCTTAACCGTAGTAGTCAGGATGATTTATTTTCAAAGATACTTAATTGATTTTGTTTTTATGAACAGGGGAGTGGCTACTGTAGACAGAAAGTAATTGGCAGTTCATAATGTTGTGCTCAGTATGGAAACATTGTTTTTTTTTTTTTTGTTTTTTTTTTTTAACCAAATAACTGTAAGGAAAATACTCTAGCACTGAGGGTTTTGTTTTTTTTTTTTGGTCATCCATTTGTTACAGAAAAGTTTTTATGTATTGATTTTTTTTCTTTTAATTCAGCACTTGTCTTCACTTGAAATCTCGTAATAGTTCTTCAGTAGCCCTATAAAAATGAGGATAATTAAACAGAGGAGTCTAAACTCCTGTTCACAGTGGGGAATGTGATTCAGGGAGTTGCAGTAATTCAGCAGATTCCTAGCAGGATTTTCGTCTTGATCTTGAGAGAGCATATTTGTCTTTTAGATGATGGATGTGCCAACACAGGTTTTTGTTAAAATCTGTCATTAGTTTAGGAGTGTTTAGGTGCCCCTGTGTAATAAGAAAATCAGCAGTATTTGAAGTGTCATTACTTTGGCTATAGTTGATCCCTAGATAAATAAACTTAAGAACCTTGATTCTAGTGACTTGTGTCTATAATAACTCAAAGGAGGAAGGGTAGCCTGTTTATAATTGATGTAAAGAATCTCCAACCAAGGCAGTGCCTAGAAAATAGTACCCACGTAATACTAAGAGCTAATGAAACATTTTGTTAGCTAGTGTAATAAAGCTCTTTTGAGATATTTTCATTAAAATAAAAAAAATTAGCATGATGAATTGAGCTGTTCATATCTGCCTGCGAGATCAGTCTAAACTCTCACTGGATGGCAGATTTGAACCATTTTGCTGTAGTTCAGACCAGCTGCTCATTTGTTGCTACAACTCCTACAGCAGAAGTAAGGTTAGTGCCATCAAAGCACTGATGAGTGTGAATGCATGCTAAACTCCGAGTGGTAACTGGATTAAAAAGTGCAGTACTCTGTTCCTTGTGCTGTTCATTTCTTTGCTCCCTGTTGGAGTTGTCTGTAAAATGGGGTCACTGCTGGTTGGTCTAAGGTATTTGCTGCAAAGTGTGAACGTCTTGGCAGCCAGGTGGTAAACATTGCTCTGTGCTAACAGAAGGAGTTGGCAGCAGGGGTACCCAGTAAGCCCTTACTATTGAGTTAGCAAACAGCAGCTGAGAGCTCAGTACTGCCAGTCTGCTGGTTCTCATTCACAGTCTTGAGAGTCAGTTTGGGATTTTGAGAATTGTAAGTTAAGATTTTAAGATGATCAGTGTGACCTTATGAAAATTGTATGGACTGGTGGCAACAATACTGTTTGTGGAACAGTAGAGCCACAGAAATGCAGTACTCTTAAGCAGATAGAGCAGACCATTTAAGATACTCAGGCTTGTTTTAATCTTTAAAGTGAAGACTGTGGTTCATAAGATGATAATATGCTGATTAGGCGATGGAGAAAATGCATTGTCAGCCCTCAGTGAACCTTTCTGAGTACAAGGCTCTGCTGGGGATGGGAGAATCCACAGCAACTCCTGTACTCTGTGCTTTAGCTTCTCTGGCTGTGCATTCCCTGTGCCAGGTGATGCTACCTGGTAAAACATGGGGCTGGGGTTCAGGTCACAGAAGAGAAGAGAGTACCAACACTAGTTCTTGAATACAGCAGCTGCAGAGTAACATAGATTTGTAAGAACCATGTTCAAGAACCTCTTTCATAGTCCAAAGGCGAGTAGATCTGTTTTTATAATGAAGGTGAGATTTTTGTTACTGACTTAAAAAGCAACTTCACACTGTGCTCCTGAGTGTGCCCAAAATATAATTAAACCTCTTGAATATACTTTTCAGAAGGGTGTAAAATCAAAGCCTTCAGGCTTGGATGTGTCTGTAGCATTTCCATGTGAAGGTAATGGCTTTGCATAATGTCATGCTTATATGACAGCAGATACACTAAATGAATATTTTGTGGTGGGAATCTGGTTGGCTTTCTCATTCAAGGTGTAAAAACCAAATCCAAACATGGAAGTGATATTTTAATATAAGCTTCAGGAGGAAGGAGGATGAAATAGATTCATAATGTTTGAACAAGAAAGATAATTTTTTTCTTCTCTATTACATATAAGTATGCTAAGCTGAATATGGTTTGTACAGTTCAATATGGTGGGCTTTTTTTCCCCCCTGTTAAGTGCTGCAGACTGATTTAGTCTAGCAAAGAGAAAACACTACTTTCCAACATTAATTTCTGGTTTGGAAAAACAAGGCTTCTGATATTTTAGCCTATTATTGAAGATGTCTGTTCATACTGCTTTTGAACTTGGGTATCACAGCTTTGCAGCAGAAAATAGGGTGATATTTTTATACCAAGAGGCAGGCTCTGGAATCACATTAGGCAGCAGCTAACCAATTCCAGAAGATTTAAAAAAGAGAAAACTAAGTGGATTATAATTTTACAATGTCATTATATGGATTTTAAAAGTGATGCAGATGAGCTTGTTAGGCCTGAGGTTTTGAGATAAAAGCCTCTCATTGTCAAAAATTCTTTTGCCAGATTTGTATTATCCTTTAAAATAATTAGTGAAACCCAATGACACTCTTCTGTTGTCTTTAAGACCAGACGGGATTTGTCAGAAACAGACAATTAACAGGTAACATGACATCATCTAAACCTGCTTGGGGCATCTCTAGACTGGATGTATCAATTTCATTGGTGGTCTGAGATGATGCGAAGGCTTGTATCATCAAAACATAACAGGTGAGAGTTCTCAGGATGTTTTTGCTTTTGGCCATGCAAGTGTAGATGACTGGATTTGTTGACTGTAGAGATGGCCTGCCCCTAAACGTAAGTGGTAAATGTGGACTTTAAATGTTGAGTCAGCAAGAGGCGAGCTATAGCTACTGTGCAAAACCCCTTGGCTTGTAAGAGAAGAGGAAAAAAATATGTAGAAACAATGCTGGATATATCAGATGAAAAACTGTATTGCAAACTGTAAAAATTGTAAAATCATCTGCCATAGTCAGCTGAATATTAAAATCTCAGGCAACGTGATATTTCCTCTTAGATGATTTAAGTATTCCTTACGGATATCCTGCATTTCCTGAGTATGGAGAAACTTCTCTTTACTCAGGAGAACCATTTGTTTGGGCATATTCTAACTTCAGTACTTGCTATGTTTATGGTGAATCTTACTAACACAAACAGAAGACTACTGACTATAATTTCCTTTTAGGCAGCATTCCACACCTCACGCTTGCGGTGCTCGAATGTTTCTTTCTCCTTAGGAAACTTAAGATACACATGCATTTACACAAATAGGAGTATGAAGGTCTTCACGTTTACTGCTTGCTCACCTGAAATGTGTGATAATCGTTAAGAGATTCTATGGCTTTGGAGAAACGTGAAAAGAGCAAGAGTGACAGCATGCCAAGCTGTCATGTTCTGCCTGGCCAGCTTGTGGCAGTTGGGTTTTGGGCCATGATACATGTGGCTTTAGCAGGGCACAAAAGCTAATTCTCCTGTTTGGATGTGACCCTGTCTTAGATGGAAACCCTGTCTGTCTTAAGTATATGTGCAGTAGAGGCAAAGTGAGACACATACTTACACTAATTCTACATGTGATCAAGCAGCATAGTTAAATAATTTCAAGAAGAAATATTTTATGCAGTTTATTTTGCTTTTTTAGTGTTAGATGTTTTCATTCCTCCCAGCTCATCGTCCTGTAATCCTAAACTTCTGCTATTTTGTGCTTACTTGTAATGGTCTCGGGTAAAATTTCCTCCTCCTTTCCAACACACTCAGAATACTTATCTTCGCTGTATGGAATTGTCTAAGTAATTTTTAAATATAAGTCTTTGTTGTATGACAAACCTTTTCAATATAGCTGTGAAGATGCCGAAATGTCAGAAACTTTTCTTGGAGAGAGCAGCTAACTAGAATAAATGCTTGCATTCTTAGTTTTAGACTTTCATATCTGTCGTCTAATTGGCACCATATTAGCTTTATCATCTATAGTAGGGTTTTTTTCTCCCCACTCTGAACAGTCCTTTCACTGATGAAAGTAGCATTGCAGTGCATGTGCATATGTGTATATATATGACAGTAATACAAGTTCTAGTTTTAGTATTAAATATTTTGCTACCATATTTATTTTGTTAATTAAATCTACTGCATATCCTAGAATAATTTCCATTTATTGGATCAGGCATAATGGAACCAAAGTCTTTTAAAAAAGTGATTTTATTCTATGGCTCAAAATACTAGATATTAATAAACCTGTTATTTTGTTAAAGGACTTTTAAACTCAGTAATCTTCTTGAATGTGCACTGAAGAATAGTGTTCCTGAACCACAAAGTTTTTATGAATACGTGTTCTTCTGGATTTGAAAGAGCCCTAATCATCCACTGTTGAACACTTCCGCAAGCGTCAGTAGTAGTTCTCTAATAAATATTGTGGCTTAAAAATCATACTGATTTATCAGGAGCAGCAGGAGAAAAATATTAAAGGAAATGGGAGAGGTGGAAAGGCAAAATGTTGTAAGGCATTTGAAAGAAGATTATAGCAGGAAGTTATATGTTGTGTATTCTTCAACTTGTCTCTTTTGTATTCTTCAGTTTCTCTTGTACTTGAGCTTTTTGAGTGCTTCACAGAAATAAGCATTGAATAGTTTAGCTGTCAAGGTGGCTTGCTCTCATGTCAAATGGAAGTGTATGAAGCTTTCTGTTCTTCTAAGAAAAGCAAATAGAATTGTCAGTGTCTTCCCTCTCTTCTATTTTGGATGGATTGATTTATTTTCAGAATAGGATGGTTATTTATTTTGATGATGGCCATGTTAAAATTAAGTTGTGAATTACAAAACCCTTTCAGTTGCTAGGTTTTCTATGCTGGGGACTTGTTGCTTTTTAACTGTCTTGATCTAGGAGCGTGCTTGGCAGTTTTCAATGTTCCTTATCCCAGAATAGAGAAATTTCTGTATTTAGAATTGTAAAACTTTGCAGGATCCTTAATTCTCTTTGTTTCCTGTGATGCTCATTTATCTTTGGTAGAAAATATAGTAATTTATTTTTTCATTTCATCAGTCATAGATTTTGCTCAGCATTCAAGGCCTTGCAATATACGTGTACTTTGTCACTTTAGAAGCTAAAGCAACATGTAGGTGGAGGAGCATCTTGGCTTAAAGGTAAAAGACCTTTAGGGAAGACTTTTTTTTTTTTAACTATTTGCATTGAAACAGATTAAAGTCCTGCCTAGAAACAGGCAGGTATAAATAGGTGAAGACTTTGATGTCATTATTACTTATTTTAAGGTGATTTTAATTTGATGTGGGTTGGATCATTGGCTGGCATACATAAAGGTTGAAAAGTCATTGCAGCTTTGTGAAACTTGATTTTTTACCTCATGAGCCAGAATGAGTCCAGACATACTTGGTCATGTACTACACCTTTTTGTATTACTGCTGTAAATATACCCTCCAACACTTGTTGTGTTTCTAACTCTTGTTTTCTTTTATCACTTACCCTGTGGAAATTTTTAGAGTAGCATAAGCTGTAGAGGATGTTAGAATATAGCATAGTACAGTCTGTACACTACGGTTTCGAATGCAGTGGCGGGCATGGGAGTTAAGGCTGGAGAGTGCCTGGAACTGTCAGCTTAGTTAAGAACGTTTTGCTATTGATGTTGAACTTTTGCTGGTTAAATTTGCATCCTAATGTGAAAAGCAGCAAAGAATATAACACACTTACATGATTTTGACAGGGCAAATATTTTAAAATAGTGATAGAAATAAGATGCTGCTTTTTAGTTTTCATTGAAAGGATATTTTAGATTTTGTTCATGAGTAAAGTCAGAAAAGACATGATAGTACACAAACATGCATATCTTCTGTTAAATTTGGGAGCAAGCTAAAGATTAAATAATGGAGTGATAAACGAACTCTTAAGCATGAAAAAGTAGAAAAGGAAAAAAGAACCTCTGGAGAAAAGACTAGATTCAGATAGCAAGCTAAGTAGGGTTTATGCAATTCCTTTGAGCTTTGTTAAATCAAGGCCATCAGAATTGGGCAATAGTGGTTTTTTTGTGTGGATTTTTTTTTTCCTTTTTTTGCATGTGTATGTGGATATGAGCATTTCTTTTTCCTGGTGAGACAGATAGGAAGCTGTTTTGCTAGAATTTGAGAAGGTTGTGTTTTGGAGGGATTGGAATGCTCAGCAGATCTCAGAAGATATTGTTCTGTAATGAGAGCTTGGCTTCTTGGTTTAAGTTTTATAAGTGTTACTGTAAAAGTTGATGTACAGTCACACATTTGGGTTGCATTTTTCCTTGGGGAATAGTAGCTACCCTTTTATTTGAGGGTCTTGAGGGATCTGTTAAAGAAAATTAGATTGTTTATTGGACTTGTTTGCAAAATTGTGACGTTCTCTCAAGAGAACAAGATTTAAAAATGTATCTAAAAGAGATGGAATAAAAGCTTGTTTCTCAAAATATTCTACAAGACTTTTTCTGAAGAGTTAAAGAAAAGATGGAGAAGGTCAGGCAAGCAAAATATAACAATGTAATAGATAAGGTATAATTATTGTTTGACTTGGAGAAACCATGCTTTTTCCACAGACAGTTTTCCAGGACACTGTACTTGTACTATACCCTTCTTTCAGTGATCAGATTAATTCATTGATACCTTCTGGAGACAAGAAGGAATGGGCCAGGACTGGGCTGCATTGGTTTACCAAGAATTCAGACTTCCGTATTTGGCGGTTGAGTAGTAGAATTTATGTTTAGATGTCTTGAATACCTTTGCTATCAGCTTCTTAAGCTTTTCTGCTTTGAATGAACAAAGCTTTGTTTTGTTGCAGTAGGGCCTGATTATAGATAGATTTTTTTTTTTTTTAACTGAGGAAACTTTGATAAATATATTTGGTTTAACTTTAATAAATTCTTGAGTTGTCTGTACCTTAAACTAATCAAAACATCTGCCTGTCTTTCTCTTCTATGTCAAATACTCATTTTAAAAGTGTGAGGGATGGATGATTGCTTCATTCTTGCCATCTTAGTGGTATTTCCTGAAAAAGAGAAAAATGACCATACGTATTTCAACATTAAGCATTTCTCCTATTAAGTTATCCTTTATAAGATTAGGATTTAGTGGCCATGACAATTACATCACAGTTTATCTGATTACTTGGAGGCTGAATTCTCTTGTGGGTTTTTTTGGTCTAGTCATATAAAACATACAGATTTCTGATTAGAAGTAGACAGTCCCCCTTCAGCTTAGCTGTAGAAAGAGTGAGTGTAGTAGGTATTAAAGGCGAGGAATGAGGAGACTGGGGTGTTACTAGGAGGTGCTATACCTACTTCATGCAGCTTGAAATGAGCAGGAAGATACTTTTCATAACAGATGATGGAAGATCAGCCAGGTTATTTCAAAGGTTCAGTTATGCTCTTTGCCAGTAAATTATGGGTACTTTTGAGTGTTTTTGGTGGATGAAAGGAACATGGATTATGCTTGTTCTGAAAATTAAGAAACCAGAGGTTCGTAGTCACTACAGGAACCAAGTATTAAGTTTCAAGGAAGAGAAGAGTAGTGGCATATGCCAGTGTCTCAAAAACGATAGGAAGAACTCTGTGAAGCAGGTGACAGAGTAAAAGAAAAGGGACAGAAATTATGGAAAAAGAAAAATTATGGGAAGGACCAGTTTTGTATAAAATCAGATTTTATAAAAGTTAAAAAAAGATCTTTGAAGCTGAAACTTGTCTCATGAATCTCATGGTTCTTGTGTCTCCAATATTCTAGTTTTCCCTGACCATAGTACTTGCTATCGCTAGGTTGTGCAGTGGTTGTATACGTGGCAGTAGGTTATCAGTCTGAAGAGTGTGGGAGGCATTAGGCTAAAGAAACGACACTGCCTGTTGTAGCAGAAATGGTTGTTTGAGCACGAGCCGAGCGACGTTGGAGCCTTTAGTGTGGGGTACTGAACTGACACAGGATCTCTTTTGAGAGATAGTATGATGCAAGTAAGCATGGCTTTTTTTTTTTCCTCGCAAAGCTATTCAATCATCTAGGTAGGTTGTTATCTTTTCCTCACAAAGCTATTCAATCATCTAGGTAGGGTGTTATCTTTTTTAGAAAATAATTTAGAAGAATTGAAGAGTGAAATTAATTTCTGGTTCCAGAAAAAAAGGACAAGGAAGCGTGATCAACTTCAGTGTTCCAAAAAGGAAGCAATAAAATGAGAACTAAAAAGCATTTGTGAAAAGAACCCTATCTCTCTTGCATTCAGTTGAAATGTTAGGTTTCCCGAAGTCATTGCAACAGGGACTAGAAAGAAATTTAGAGTGAAAAATCTTTCCAGCAGCTACCCAAAATTGAATTAGTGTCAGAAGCAGTACTGACTCACATGGTACCTCCTGTCAGCCTCTTGTTTGGAGTAGATGATGCTGGATACTGTATAAAATCTGGCTCAGGTTCCTTGCATAATTTCTTTGAGGATCAGTTCTGTCAAGGGAAGCATCTCCTGCAGCGGTAGCAACTGGCTTGACACACCTGCTGGTGCTTGGAGAGAGCGCCTGAACCTGGGAAGGCTTGCCACTGAGGCTGGAACGGGACACTCTCACCTGGACTGAGTGATGCAGGAAAGGCTGCATTAGCATCCTGTAGATGCTGTACAGGTAGGTCCTGTACAGGTAGCAATTTAAAAAAAAAAAACAACATTTGGATGATTCCTCTTCAGTCAAGCACATTAAACACAGTATGTGTCGCTGGTCCTTTGTTTTCCTTGGTTGCTTCTCATTCTTTTGACAGTGCACCTCTTTGAAATTGGCTTGGTCTTCTCTGCAAGCTCTGTCTTCCTCTGGCTAGCTGAAGACTTCAAGGAGATTCCTTGCCCCAGCCTCTCTTCAGCATGAGTTAACTCGGGTCTCAGCCTCCCATGCACTCAGTATGCTAGCCACCTTGATGGCCTGCAGCTCAACTTCCCCTACGTGTCAGTGTCTATCTTCTACTGGGTGACCAAAACTGGATGTGGTATCCAGGTGCAGTTTCCCAACATAATTTAATGAATTTCTTTCAGGATGACCATACCAGTGTTTGTCATAGATACGTAATTTTCCGTTTCTGTTGAAGATGTAGCCAAAAAGTATGAAGTTTTTATCTTCTGCATTTTTATGAATAGGCTGCAGAGTGGTTTTTTGTCTGAAAGAAGGCATCATAATGAGCAGCCGTGTAGTCTTTCACGTCAGCTGCCTCTGACTGTGAAACCACAGGAACTTTTTTTGCCCATTAGTAGTTCCCTGCAGATTGGTTATACAATTTCAGAGGCACAGGCAGTCTCCAGGCTCCCTTTCCTGCTGGGAGCCATGGTGGGAAAATGTAAGATTATTTTTATGTCTGGCATGTGTGTCCGAGTTCACTGCCCTCCTCCTGCCAGGAATGTAAGAAGTGAATGATGGAGACTCTGGAAATCAAATCTCTGGGCCAGTGAACTTACTGAGACTCCCGATATCTGTAAGCTGGGCAAGCAATTGCCATTAACGCTCTGCAGAGATGATGTAGTTTGGAGCAGGATCTTACTGGAACAGTTTATGCTTGTTAAGATTCCTGGAAGCTGTGAACATGGCAGAGCTTATGCAGAAAATACCTGCCATTTATAGTCACCAGAGAATTAACAGATACACGGTGAACGAGTGTTTCTATTACTGGTCCAGGTCCAAATGCTATCTGTTTGTAGGAAGCACAAAATGTGAAAAATCAGATGAAGGAAAGTATAGGTGCTGTATAGACACAGAAGCTTAATTAATTTAGAGAAATGAACATATTTTGTCTGTGTGGCAGTAATATTTCTAGCCACGTCTCCTTTTGTATTTTTTCTGCTGCTCAACGCTGTCAGTTAAAAATTGTTTTAAATTTTGAAACTCTTCCTGTTCTCCACTGGATTAAGTCACATTCCGAGTTTGGATTGCTTTCTGGAGGAAAAATGTCAGCTCTGAATTACCATGTATTTTAACTGAAAATGAATGAAATTTGGAAATGCTTCCTAAATGTATATCTTTTTAGAGATCTCTTTGTTCCCAAGTATAAAATGACTTCTTCGGGATTTGTAGTATAGGAGAAATATAACAATGTGGTCTAGATTGACAGTGGAGATACTCAATAGTAGGTCAGGAAGTGATTATCAGTGGGTGAGCAGGAAGAAAGGAATGATTGCCCTGTAGAAAATAATACGGCAGGAATTCAAATATACCAATTTGCTAATTAGTGGATGAAATCTGCTGCTTTCATAACTTATATTGGTTAAATTGAAAACACTCAATAGTCAAAAAGCAAATTTGTATGATGGACAGTAGCTTATACAGGGCAGCCTTGTTGCACTGTTTTGCCTCAGATTTGATGTGTGCTACCCAGAGACAACAAGCTTTAATTATAGTGCCATACTGATAATGAAATAGAACCTGCATGTCTGCTGGAAGATAGGCTGAAATATGATCTTTATTCCACGGACTATATTGACTAGCTCTTTGTTATCAATCTTCCTTATGGAAACTTAGACATTCTACTTATATGTTGGAGTACAAAATTAGGTGTTTTCATCTTGAACTATATTCCACATTGAGTATCTAAGATGAATATACAGTTCTTCTGAAAGACATGGGGAAAGTATAGTTGTCTAGTAACATCGACATACCTTCAGTTTGTGTCTTAATGAAGACATAAAAGATTCTGTTATGCTGATGAAACTCAGGGTGAGAAAAGCAGCATGTGAGCTCGTTAGTTGGATTTCCTGCTTTGCCTAGAAATTTTGTCTTGATGGCTGAAAATTTAAGTTGGAACTTGTTAATGATATTTTCCTGTACATGGTACAGTACATGTAGAAGGCAATCTCTTCAGCAGACTGCATGCTGTAATGGTTGTAATGCCTGTGTCTTCACTCCGAAGTGGTGGCAAACCCAGCAAGCTCACTTGGCTGTGGTTCAGGCTCAGATCAAATACACTACATTTAGGAAAATGATGCTTAATGTGCCTGGCCTTATCTCTGCCAGCAAAATGGAAAAGAATATGGGTACCTTTCTAGTAGTCATGGACTCAAACTTCCTTCTGCTTGGGGAGAGCTGAGACTGACTGCTGAGCATGAGTTTATTTGTCAGCCATGTGCATGGTAGGTTTCTCTGTGGCAGAGACCTGACAATATAGGTATACCTAATAAAAATATTCTTAAAAAAATAGAATAACCCTTTAAGGGCTTGTAGTATTAGGATGAGGGGTAATGGGTTCAAACTGGAAGAAAGAGATTTAGATTAGATGTAAGGAAGAAGTTCTTCACTCTGAGGGTGGTCAGACACTGGCACAGGTTGCCCAGGAAAGCTGTGGATGTTCCATCACTGGGGGTGTTCAAGACCAGGTTGGATGGGGTTTTGCACAGTGGGAGGTGTCCCTGCGCATAGCAGGGGAGTTTGACCCAGGTGATCTTTAAGGTGTTTTTCAACTCAAATAATTCTATGACTCTGCACAGTTCTGTTACGGAAAAATTCATGCTACCTATTAGTTTTTATCTGAGCACTGTAAGTTTCTATTGTCAGTTTTTCTAAGCTATATATATTGCTTTGAATTTCCACACTGATGCTATTTTCCAACCAAGATTTTTCAATTTTCAATTACTTTTCGGTAATTGAATGTTTCTCTTAGGTGCGTAAAAACATTGTGAGCTTCTAGGCTGTAAAACATTATTGTAATCTTATTTCTTAATAAAATCACCTAAATTTTGAAAATTGGCTTTGAAAGTGGGGAAGAAAAATACTTTTACTGTATGCAATTGATTCTTCCTGTATTTTCAGGTGCTCCCATTGCAAAACAGAATGAAGGACACAACACGTTTCCCACAGGCTCTGAACGTTGGCATGGGAATAGTCATGACCTTGTATATCTCATTAGCCACTCTGGGGTATCTACGCTTCGGGGACGAAATCAAAGCCAGCATAACTTTAAACCTGCCACAAGATATATGGTAAGTGGAAACCAGTGATCTAAAAGGCAAAAAGACTGTAAAGGTTGTTCCTTGCATCAGTGCAGTCATGGTTGATAGGTGCTTGAACTCTTTTAAAATTAGACTGCATATAGTATATCTGTGCCTTTGGAAGTTGTGTTATGATCCTACTCAGCAATTTCTTGCTTATTGAAAGGAATTGCGTATGGAGCCAGATTAATGATCTTTCTAGTGAAGCGTTCCATCTCCAGCAGGAGCTAGTTCCCACAGTATTCATTCTGCAACCAGATGTATTGCAATTCTGAAATCAGCTACTTTTAACTTGGCTATCCTGGTAATATAGTGGCCCTTTGCAGGAGACTCACTGACTTAAGCAGGTGAACAGCTGGAATAGAAGGCAGCAAAAGGGAATAGGTTTGTAGCTGAGATGCAAATCCATGGATAATGCATAACAATGGCTTCCTATCAGGAAAATGAGCCTTTTGCTTGCCAGTGCCTGTGGGGTATTGTGCTTTTTATTCAGCTGTTTTTTTTAATGCTGCGAGAACTCCCTGTGTCATGTGCTGATGATGCAGCAAGCACTGTTTCAACTGATGCATTTTTACTTCTGTATCTATCAATGGATGGATACATACTGTAACTACTAATTTAAATATAATGCTTAGGGGTTTTTTTAGTACCTTTATGTATATATTTATCTATATACCTAAAATTAGGTATATCAGCAGTGCACAAGTGTAAAATCTTAAAAGTATTTTAATATTTTCATTCTTGTTAAATAATGTCTTACATGTTATATGCTTACATCTACTTGTTTTTTGATGTATGTTGTGGTAGCATACTGAAGTAGTGAAATCTCAAGATACATGAAACTAAAACTGCATTGTTGAACTAAATACTGACTCCTTTTTTCTCTTTTTCAAGAGAAGAACACATTTAAAGAGTGTTCTTAATTTTCAAGTGTTATTTTTGCATTTGTTTTTGCATTTTCATTCCTTTGAGTCAGCATGAGCTGTTTTCAATATTCTTTAGAAGTTTTGTTTAATTTCCTGACTGATTCCAATGACAAACGCATGAAATTATAATAAAATTAAGGATTAATTTTTTCTTTAAAGAATTTTCATGTCTCTGTGGTTTTTTTTTTTTTTTGGTTTTAGTTTTGGGGCCTTATTGTTCATAAGTATAAAATTGTGTCCTTTTGTTGGACACAACATAGATATTAAAAACCTCAGAATTCTTCAAACACTTTCCATTTCTCTCTATATTCATCTGAAAGGGAAAATACTTCTGTTGATAATATTATGTTGTATTGCTCATTGCTGATGTGATTATTGAAGTTGGTTTTAAATGGTAGATCTGGGTTTATTTGTGCATTAAGAGAAGTGCTCTTAAAAGAGGAGGGAGAGGAATGTGGAATATAGGTAAGGTTCCCTATGCTGTTGCTTTTTATTGTGCTTATGCAAGGAACAGGATGAACTTTATTCTGCTGTAATATTCTGCTTTATTCTGCAGCCCCGCTGTGTAACAGGGCTGTTCAAATAAGAGTTTCCAGATAGCTCTTGGCTACAGTGCAGAAGTGGTGATAAGGTGATACTTACCCTGATGGCTTTACAGACCTAATGCAAAGACAGAGGTAATAAAAAAGATGGAAACTGGCATTCTGTAAGATGGAGAATTGGCATTATAAGTTTAATAACCCCAGAGCTGCTCAGGGCACACACGCAGAGATAACAAAGTCATCTGTTTTCATCGTACCCTGGGTAGCATCCCAGGGCACCAAACAGAATTAGGGGAACATCTCAGTGGTGCACCCATGGGCTGTGGGGTACGATGCTGTTGCTGTGCAGTACTGTGGGTACCTGATACAGTGCTGATAAGCAAATCTGTGCAGTTAACTGCTAGCAATACAAATTTCCAGTGAACCATATGACAACATTTTGTTATTTGGTCCTCACATAAAAAAGCCAGCAAGCGGCCAAATGAAGCAGAGAAGGGCAAGGAACGACGTGAGTTTCCATAAACAAGCAGTCATGTGAAACACCCCAGCTAAGCAGTGAGACTTGGCTTACATGTTGAATTCCAGCTGGACAAACCTTGTCTTAAAAATAAACCTTTCCTGGTAAAGAAGATTGAAATTCTGCTCCTTTGAGTTTCGTTTGTTGTTCTTGCAGATGAATTGGCCAGAAGGGTGGTCACAGGCCCTAGACCAGTTAAGTTCTTAAGTTTAATTTAAATAGAGGACTGTTTATATTCTAAAAATATTCTGCTAGATTGTACCTTTTGGACTTTTGGAGAAGAGATTTGTTGCAGTCCTTGTTTGGAATGTGTTTTGGTACACAAACCATTGGTAAGCATAATACATTAATTAGATTATGTGGAAAACTTGCTTTTTGAAAAGAAAGTAGTTTTCAGCTTTTTTTTTTTTTTTTCCCCCTGATCTTTAACAACTTCTTTCTGGAATCAAAGAGTTCTATTTTATTGGATTAAATAACTTTTCTTTTTTTACATGCAGTTATGTTTACCTGTTTGGATATCTTAATAATTGTTTCTCATATCCTCAGAAGTATGCAGAGTACCTACTGATATCAGTCTTCTTGCTTAGTTTGTTGCTGACTGAGGAGAGGACACACAGGCAGAGTATAGTTTACCTGATTTATCTGTGATCATGAGGTTCTTCCTGACTGAAGCCAATTTGCCTGAACTCTATGTGCCTGAACGAGCACGTATTTATAGTCAAAAAGTACATAATTTTTGTTGCTTGATGAGCACTTCAAACTAAGTTCTGTGTCATTTGTGAATATAGATTATGGGAGTCTCTGCTTGAGTACTTTAGTGGAATCCTTGGTTGGGGTCTCGTAGAATCATAGACTGGTTTGGGTCAGAAGGGACCTCTAAAAGATGATCTAGTCCAACACTCTGCCATGGGCAGGGACATCTTCCCCTAGATCAGGCTGCTCAAAGCCCTGTACAACCTGATCTTGAACATTTACAATGATGGTGAGTCCACAGCTTCTCTGTGCAACCTGTTTCAATGTCTCACAATCCTCGTTGTAAAAAAACCCTGCTTTTTCCTTGGTTGGAGCCTCATTTTCTTGAAGCTTAAGGTTCTCTCTGCTGTCTGTTCTTTGTTAAGATACATGTGATACTCTTTGTGCGACAACTGCTTTACTATGAATCCTAAAGATTAACTACCTTACAAAATCTTTAGCATATTCCATAAGAGGCAGTTTAGCGTAGCTAACGCTGTATTGACCCTAGCTGTATTGATACAAAAGTTTTGCTACATTAGTTCCTAATTTTTTCACTTTAAAAGAGGTACAGCAAAATATAAAATGTAAATTGAAGAAAGGCAGACTTCTGTTAACTTCTAGCACTATGAATGATTTAGAATTTTTTAAAAAGTAGCCTAAGGAGCCATATTTTTCTCATTAGAATATAATAGCAGCAGACTGGTAAAATCACTTCAATAATATAAAAACTGTTACCTAATTTGAAAAATGAGAATCTTTGTAGAGTTAGAAAAAGTGTATTGAAGATGCTTTGAACTACTGTGCAATTAAAGCTTTGACTGCTGATTTTGATTCTCACCTTAAAATAAAAATTACAAAATTTTAAATCTTGAATTTTAAGTTTTGGGATGATCTGAAGCCTGAGGATAAATGGCTAATTGGGGACAGCTGGTCAGGTTTTCTTTTTTTTTAACCAGTTAAAATCCATCTAACTGTGTAGAATCTGGACAGTGATGCAGAACCTATAGAAATGGGACCCTCTTTTATTTGTGTGTCACAAAAGCAGTGGCTCCTAAACTAGCTACACTGTCTTGTCCCCATGTGAAGTGATGTAATAGTTTTTCTGTCACTTTGAATATGCCTTTGGGGCTTTATCAAGCTGTGTACAGTGACAGTCAACCTTTTCATACAAATAATTTAGGACCTGTTAGTCAAAGTGTGTTTTTCTTTTTCCCCCCTTGTATGCACTTTTAATTCTTTCTAGATGTGTTCAGTTAATAAAAAACAATTGCTAGCAGTGTTTTGATATCCTCAAACATTGAAAACTTGATGAACTGTCTTGCAGATGTGAGATGGGAAGCATGTAAGACCAAGCTGAAAGGTCAATTCAAGTTTATCAGCTGTATTCCTCTGCTCAAGATCACTGTGGTGTACCAAAGTCAATTACTGACTCTGTTCAGCACTTCCTTCAGAAGGCTGAAGGAAGGATGATGGAAGCATCCTTTTGTGGTGGGAAAGAGCTGAGCATTATTGATTCAAGTTTTGCCATGCCATGCCATTTGGCCACAGGATGAGGGGCTAAAAGTAGTCCTGACCAGATCTTACTCATGCAGATACTGATACTCAGAAGGAGTATGTCTTGAGGGACCTCTACCAGGGTTTGGGAGAAGTGGAGACAAGGGTCCAGTTTGTTCCTTCTCTACTCGTGCCACTGGTTTTTCTTTTCTTACTGTTATAAGTTGCCTCTCCTTTGTGGTTTCAGTTGAATGTCTTAAGGAGTGAAGCCAAAAAAAGTATGCTCAGCATTGTCTTCCGTTATCAAAGGTTATTGTTGAGAAATAGTTCCTCTCTCATTTGTGAACATGCAACCCCCCATGACTCATGAACCAGAACTTTACCTGAAAGCCTTGATTGTGTTCTTAGTTGCATTCTTAGAAAATCATACCAAAGGACTCGTAGCTTCTACCTGTTGGCTAGAATGTGACAAATGCTTCTAGTTTATGCAGCATGGATTAAAAATGCATCTAAATTTAAAACTATTGTTTGTCACTTGTTTATTCAGCCACAAGTAACAGTGGGAAGAGGCTCCACACTTCTTTTTGGAAGATTTACGCTAGTTTTTGGAGAACTTAATAAAAATTGTGAAACTAAATTCTCTGTGTACATTTCTTGGAGTAAATATTTTGTTTAGAAGAGATGTAGGCAAACCTTCAGATTATGAAAGAAAAATAATCCTACAACCAAGTAGCAGTGGATTTCCCTGTTTTAAGTCAGCATGAGCATGATATCTAAAAAACCTTAACTCTTGAAAAAAAAAGTATCTGTTATCTAAAATTTGTCAAGACAGTGCCAATATGTGGCTATTTTCCAGTATATGTAAGGAACAAGATGCCTAAGTCCAGACAATATAGAAGTTAGGCTGCCAATCTACGCAGGCATATTTTTATATTCCTTATTTTATACCACACCTCACAGCTCCTTTTGTTGTATTTCCCACTGAGATATTTTTTTATGTGAGGGTAGATTTGAACTGTTTTCCTTGATTTTTGTCTTCATCTTTGATGTGATGCTTTCTTCTGATAAATGCTGATAACCTTTTCCTTCACTAACAGGACAGGGATTTCTAGTTCTGCACAGGTCTGAAAAAAAATACATAAAGATTAAAGCTGCATGATCTGAAGTCAGTTAACATTTTTGGAATAGTAGAGTATTTTGAACCAATTTAGGCAGAAAGAAGTTAAATGCAGCTTAAATTTATATTGTTATAACGAAGCTGTCCACTATACTGTATGTCCTGAATATTTTAATCTATACTTTGGTGACATGCAGGGTGGAATAACTGTTAACTTATAACTGTTGCAAGCAGATAGTGTTATCTTTTTGTTTACTGTTATTTTATATATACATACATAACCTTAGTGCCATGTGGCCATAATGATGCTTTGAGCATCCGGCAGAATCCTGCTACCACTTATGAAAATATCCCACGCATTGCATTTTTTTTATGCTTTTCCTTCAGTTTATTGTGATCATCATCACTTTAAGTGTTACTTGTTTTTGCACCTCTTTTTATTCTGTTGGAGAACTTCATAGCAAGGTCTTGAAACAGACTAGAACATAATCTGTGTAACAGTTTTCTCTAAAAAAGTGGCTCTGAAAACTGGAACTGTGGTCTTCCTGGGTGAATACAGTTTTAGAAGCAATAATTGAGATGCTGGAGGGACATAAAAGCTGTCTGGAAAAAAAAGTTTTCTCTAGGATTTTCTTACAGAAAATCACTTCACTGCTTTTAAATAGAGACCTCATTGTTTAGACCACAATTACAGCTGTTCATGTACAAATAGATCTTTATTTTTCTATTAATGCTTATGTTACTAAATTGTGGTTGTTTTTTTTTTTTAATTGTGTTAACACCTGATACTCCATTTCACGTTTGATCAATCAGAGATTGATTGTCAAAATGATAGTGCATGATCAGTATGATGAGTTTTCATCTTTAGTAAGAAACACAAGCAGGATTGCTTGGATTTTTGTTTACCCACACATTAAAATACCTCTGTTACATTGTTTTGCCCATTATTGCAGCTTCTCTGTTTACAAAATAATTTGGCAAGAAAGGGATGAAATCCTGTACACGTAAAATGGTTTTTATTAGTACTGTAAATCCTGTTAGTGTAATGAATTAATATAATTAGTATGTTGCTGATCAGTGACTGTGTCTTGTCTCTTGAAATGAGTTGTGGCCACTTTCTGTCATTGCGGCTCTCAGCCTACTACTTAAGGACTGTAAATCACATCCTGGCTCAAAGCAAGCCTGTAGGCACAGAACTGCAGTTTGTGGAGAGACTGGGATAATTGAGAGTCTACATCTTCCTTCTGTTTGGAGGGAGTTGTTAGATTTACTGTGTGCTTTTTGATTTACAAGTTTAGAAAAAAAAACCACTGTTGTTAACCAAAAATAGTATTAGGGAAAAGAATTATAGTCACTTCACTTGGCTTTTTAGTTAACAACTGTAGGGATTTTTGTAAATCTTGAAGTGAAGGAAAAGAAAGTAGGAAAAAAAAATGCTGAACAAGTTATGTTTTAATAGGCCTTATAGCTTGTTAAATAATCTGGATATACGTAGGAGGTAAGGAATTTGTATCTAAATAAAAATGGGTATTCACTTGCTTAAATATTAGTGATTTCTCAAATGTCATATGATAGAAATTTTTTTAAAGGAAAACAAATTAGCAAGCTGGGTTTTTTTTAATTAAAAGTTTCCAACTGATGTGAACATGTGTAACTGTTTTGAACAGGTTGTATCAGTCTGTAAAAATTCTGTACTCCTTTGGGATTTTTGTGACCTATTCGATTCAGTACTACGTGCCTGCAGAGATCCTCATTCCAGCTGTCACCTCCAAAGTGCAGCAGAAGTGGAAGTTACTCTGTGAGCTGATGGTGAGAACACTGCTAGTCTGCTCAACCTGTAAGTATGTGCAGAACATGCACAAAAAACTTACTATTGCATGTTGTTTGGGCCTGCTTATTTAAATATGTTTTGTTATTTACTTTTCTGGAGGCTAGCAAACCTGAAATTTTGATTCAGTGATTCAGTATGTTTTGAGTTTCATGAACAAGTGAATCTAATGTTGTGTTTGTATTTTAACCACACTTATTTTAGTAGGTGTGACCAATTATTTGACAACCCTATCTTTTCCCAGGAATACTCTAAAGCTGCCAACTTGAAAGTAATTTTCTTAGAAGTTTTTAAGTAATAGACACACACTGCTGTTTCGTGTCAGCACTTCTCTATGCAATCTGCAGTACATGCTGCTCATGGAGGAATCCGTTTTCTGTTTTGTTGGTCTGAGGATGAAGCCTAAGGTGTGCTGCTCTGAATCCATAAAAAATGACTGGAAAACATGGATGCTGGCCAGAGTGTTCATGGAGGGCCACTTATTTTAGGTGATAACGCTCCAAAGTAGTTTTATATCTCTGTCCTCATTGCCTGTTACTTCTGTTATTTTTCTTGCATGTCCCCTATTCTTCCCATCCCTCCTCCTGTGTCCCACTTTTCTCACAGCTAGCCTAGATATCATAGATACTAATAAGAATCAGCAGTGCTCATTGAATGGTGAGCATGGTCTCATCTAGGAATCAATATTCCTGAAGATAATGAATTGAGGAAGACTTTTAAGTTGGTCTTTATCACTCCTATCTAAAGTGCTGAATAACAAAGGAAACTTCTCAAAGATGTTCTAAGCAATGGTTTCTATTCCAAAGTTGGCTGCTTGATGCCACTGTTTGTAAAGAAATGAGCGAAATGAGCTGTTAACCTGAAAAGGAACAAAACCCACTCACTAAATAAGCAAAAAACCACAAAACTTTGTGGTTTTTTTTTGTTTTTTTTTTTTTTATTTTAGAAATATATTGAGGAAAGAGAAGAGTTTAGCTCTGTTGGTTGTGTTCTCTTGATGAATGCTGACCAGTGGCTAATGCGCTGGATGGCAGCTGATAATTGTCAAAGAGAACTTGAATATCTAGTGAGACCTTCTTAAGGTCAAACCTGCTGAGAGAAACAGTTTCATGTTGGTGCATTTTAATTACTAGAGTAAACAAAGGGAAATACCATTGATCTAATAACTTGCTGTGCTGAAAATACATTCGCTGTGTGAGAGGGGAAAAAAAAAAAAAAAAAAAAAAAAAGTAAAAAGGTTTCTTGAATAATGAAGAGCAAATCTCCTGAAGCACCAGCCTTGTGCTGCTTCTGGTGTTCATGGTGCATAGTGAACTTGTTAAGATTTTAAGTTTGAGGATAGATGAATAGCTCTTGTAATACCTGAGAGATGTCTAGATCAAAATGCTTCAAGCTCCAAAATGCATTTTAGTGTCTCTCCAGAACCCCAGTAAATTCTCTAGTCTTAACTGTATCTTGGTGTCATGAAGCCCTCAACTTCCACACATTCTCTGCTGACCTTTATGTATCCCTTACACCCTGCCCTGGTAATGATGCCACAATAGTTTTTAAAAGCTAGAATTCTTGTGGATCTAAACCACTGTTTATGGTTGAAGCTTTTGGGAGTTTACAGGTGAAAGATGATTTCAGAAATGTCTGATGAGAAGAGCCTGTGATAGATAGTTTTAAAAAGTACATTTCGCTGTTTGACTTGGGAAAATTATAAATAACTTCATGATATTCAGCCATAGGTTTTTGTTGGTGTGCTTTGTTTTTGGTTTTCTTTTTTTTTATTTCTCAATTTTATTGTTGAGCTTTGTAATTACTGGGTAGTCTGGGAAGGAAAACGGGGCAACAGTCTCCAAGAAAAGCAAGCAGAAAAATAAAACTAGCTTGAAAATACGGAAAATATAGGAAAAAGTCTGTGAAAGCTGAAAAGAAACTAAAACAAGTCAGAGGTGGGGTGCTGTGTGAGGAGGACTTGAAAATGGAGTGGTTATCTATTGGATATAATTAACTACCTTTGGGTGAATTGGGACAGGAATCCAGCATCAATTGTGGTGTTCCCCTATTTCCCAGTGATATGTTGACATGTATTCATTCTTCTTTTTGTTTTCATGCAGTTGTGTATTGTGATTATTATTTTTTTTTTAATTTTCATTATGAAACAGCAGCTAATTGTCTTTCTTTTCTGAAGGCACAATAAGTACTTTAGAATGAGTCCGTTTAAAGTGAAAGCTATATCTTTATTTCTTTGAAAATAAAAAAAAGGCATGTAGTAATATTTGACTTGGTTTATGTCATTGAAACTTACCTGTGATGCAAATCTCTGAAAGACCTGCTGCAGTGTTACAGGTGTTACTGGGATATTTGAGAGTATTAAATTGTTTGCTGCAAGGTTCAGAAAAGTAAAATTAAAAGTTTGCTCTTAAATGTTTGATATTTGCCAGGCTGCTGTGTAATACGTCGTTTTTATGCTAGTTGTCATTTCATTTGTTTTGTTTTTCAAATGGTTTCTACAAATTGTATGCATACTGTATCTATAATACTTTTTCACCAGCAATGGTGTATGTAAGCTCCCATCAGTACACTCATCTCGTTGTCATTTTTCATTGAAGCACTGATTACAAACAGAACGGATTTAAATAATGCTTTACTTTCACTAAGTGCAGAAGGTGGTTCCTAAAATTATTCAGAAAGTGTTTCTTTAATAGACAGTAAAAATCCAGACTCTTTTAAATTGAATTTTAAAAATGAAATGTTTTTGGTACCAGTGACAGAATATGTTGTAATGTCTGGACCATTTGGAGGTCATACACTGTTTAAAGGGACTCTGCTTGCTTGAAGTAATTCTCTGAAAAGAGAAACTTCAGCTGCGTTGCAAATAATGCATTAGCTTCTTAAGAGAAGAATTGAAAAGTCAGTTACTACTAATTTGGGGGCTTTTGCATTACTCAAAAATTAGGTCATTACTTAATCCTTTTAGTATTTCAAAAGCTTTGCTGGGAAAAAGCACGCTGGAGCGTGCGTTTGGTTGGGATTTTTGATCTGGTAAGATTTGTTTTAAGCAAGGGCTTGACAAATATCTGGAGATGTAATGTGCATCCAAAAAAACACATGTGTGGTTTAGGGGCTTTCAGTGTTTACTTGCTCACTTTTGGGCACTTAGCCTTACAGTAGGATGATAACAAATGTACTATGTATTTTTAGATTTGCACATTCTGCTTCCTCTGCTATAGTTTCCCAAAAGAAAACTTACCTGAAGCGTGTTGTGGAAAATACACCAGACCCCTAATGTCACTAGTCAGAGCCAAGCCTTCAAGTTTGGGGCAGGGGAGATGCATGCCCAGCTGTTGGGAGGTGTCTGGCTGGGCTGAGTGCCTGTCACTCAGGGAGAAGGTCAGTATTGCCTCACCGAGACATTCCCAAGGAACAGGGAGATCACCTGGACTCTTTTTCTAGAGAGAAGTGATAGTTAAGGTTGTTCAAAAGACTTTTTTTTACTGTATTGGAAAGAAAGATGCAAATAGATTTAAGAATGGTGTTTGTAGTAGCTGTCTGAAATTTCACATCTGCCGCAGTGTTTTGAACCCTGACACGCTATTATTCAATGTAAAAGTAAATACGAAGGAGGAGTACTTTTGCTGGGAGATGAGCAAAAGCATGCTTTTCCTTTGGTTATAGCCCCTTGCTTTGACTTCTACAGCAAGGACACAGTAACTGCATATAATCTGATAGACCTTGTTCTCTACTTTTTTCTCCCTTCTTCCAGTTTAGTTTAGTGTTAAAATAGCATCTTAGTATTGCACAGATAAAAATGCAAGTCAGACACTTTTGAGTTTTAAGGAAAAGGAGGAGGAGGGGGAGTTTCTACTTCATTTGATATTTCACTTAATTTCATTTGCAATAGATGTGCAGCTCTTCATCTTTGCTTGGATTTCACTGTGTTTGGTGTAGCAGGTTGGAAGAACACACCATATTTCATAAACCATAACACTAAGCTGTTGTTTGAACAACACAGATGAGCATCTTGCTCACTGAGTGGAGGGATGAGCTAGGCTTGTGCTGCAAGTCCAGACTACATAGAATCATAGAATCCTTTAGGTTGGAAGAGACCTTTAAGATTATCAAGTCCAACTATTGAGCCGTTAGGGCTCTAAAGTCCTCTGTTAAAACAGATCAGAATCTGTCAGTGCTGGAAGGGACCACAAGGATCACCCAGTTCCAACCCCTCTGCCATGAGCAGGGACACCTCCCACTAGATCAGGCTGCCCAGAGCCTCATCCAGCCTGGCCTTAAAGCCCCCCAGGGATGGGGCCTCAACCACCTCCCGGGGCAACCCATTCCAGGGTCTCACCGCTCTCATGGGGAAGAACTTCTTCCTCACATCCAGCCGGAATCTGCCCACTTCCAGCTTTGCCCCATGCCCCCTAGTCCTGTCACTACCCAATATTGTAAAAAATCTCTCCCTAGCTTTCTTGTAGGCCCCCCT
>NW_008621340.1:252-1771 GCF_000691845.1 Merops nubicus | reverse complement strand
GATAAACGTGTGGGGGAAATACAGGTACCTGCCAGAACTCTGAGCCAAATAGGCCAGTGTGCCACTGTCACCTTGTCACTGGGTGGATGTTGTGGACTCATTAACTTTACTTTCACAGGGATCCAAAGCAGGAAGGAAAAGGGAGGTTGTTTTAAGAGTGAACAGAACCAGAGTGCTTGGAAATCACTCCCCTTCAGCCAGGAAGATGAGGTGTCTCTGCTCAGCCTTGCCTAACTTGTGCTGGCTGGATTTCAGTCAGGTTTTCTTTAGTGCTGGGTTGGGGTTTTTTAATTCAAAACTGGATTTCATCACCTGGCTGTTGGGAAGAGGCATCTCCCCAGCACAGCCCTGCAGTCACCCCTCAGGCTGCTCCAGCTGGAGTGTGCAGAACTCCACCAGGCTGCTGCAATTCAGGGTTAGAGAAACGTTGAGAGGAGTCCAACAGCCTTAAACATTCTGCTTCCCACAGGGGCTGGGCCAAAGCTGGTCCCTGTGTTGTCCTCATCCCTGGAAATAATCTCACTCTGGATTCCTGTGTTAACTGCTTCAACCTGGTGTCATCTAAGCTCTGCTTCATTTGTGGTTTCTTAGAGGTGTCCACTGAGCTCTGGATATGTACAAAATCCCAGATAGTTCCCATCCTTTGGAATTTATGTAGCATTTTGTGAGGAACTTGAAGGTACTGAGTGGGCTTGATAGCCACAGGAAGGAGGAACCTGGTCACCTAGTTCTTGTTCCAGCCATTTCACTTGCTGAAATCACCCCAAGGACCCTGTCTCTAGAGCCAGCAGCTCCTCAGAGTTTCTCTCCCAGTTTCCATGGACAAGTTAGGGAGGCAGGAGATGACAGAAGCCTCTGTAAGGGGAATGCTGAGTATGCCATTTATGGCAATGAAGAGCAAACCAGTGCTTCTAGCTCAAGTTTACAGCTCTGTCCAGAGCACTGCCAGGGGGAGCTGGCTCTGTGCTCTCACACAGCCCCATTTTACACTGAGGTTTGAGGTTTTCATTGCTACTAAGGCCAGATGTGGACAAAATTCTCCACTCATCCTCTCCCTGCCTGTCTCCAGGAGCAGTGCCCCTAAGGAGAACCCTCCACAGAGGTGGGCACTGGGCACTTCTGGGCTGTGTCTGAGAGAGGAGTGGTGGGACTAGACTCAGACTGAGCTTGGGAGGGACTCCAGAGATCATCTCATCCAATCTCCCAGCCACGGGCAGGGACAACTCCCAGCTTCAGACCAGGTTGCTCAAGGCCTCATCCAACCTGGCCTTGAAAACACCTCCAGGGAGGGGCATCCACAACCTCTCTGGGCCAATCTAGTCCAGCCTGGCCACCTTCCCACTGAAGAACTTCCTAAGATTGAGTCTAAACCAGACTAGTGAAGCAGGTGGGTGCTCGGCTAACCCCAGCTGCAAACAGCACCTGCAGGAGGCTCCTCTGTCCCTGTCTTGTCCCTCCTCGCCGGGGGGAGTGAACTTCACCCAATTTCAACCCAAATGCTGCCTGGGGAGTTGACTTC
>NW_008621340.1:0-240 GCF_000691845.1 Merops nubicus | reverse complement strand
CTGGCCCCTGTAGCCAGGGGGGCCGATGGTCTCCTAGGGGGAGAAGAGCGTGGCCAGCGGGGGGAGGGAGGTTCTCCTGCCCCTCTGCTCCGCCCCCGAGAGGCCACCGGAGCCTGGAGGAGCCCGGGGCTTGCCGGCCCATCACCACAACCGGGAGGCTGGAGCTCCATCAGCTGCAGCGCTGCCTGAGGGGGCGGGACGGGGTCAGGCCGACGACGCCAACGCTGCCCGAGTATTCCA
>NW_008621339.1:1791-10222 GCF_000691845.1 Merops nubicus | reverse complement strand
GGATTCTATGATTCTGTATGATTCTATGATTCTGTTCTTGAATGTCACAAATAATTTCAGAAAAAAAAAAATATTTTATATATGGTAAATTTATTGCTGATTATTTAGCTTCATAAAACAAGACCTGGCCACATTTGATATTTTAAATCTTGGGGGGTATGATTACACTGCACGACTATATTGAAGGAAAAAAAAAAGAAAACAGAAGAGAACCACACAAACCACACAGAGAAATCAATAGACTCTTTAGAAAGATACCTTTGACAACCTCATAAAAATATAAACAGATCTTGGTTATGGTTTATTAAAAAAATGGAATGGTCCACAAAGAAAATGGAGTTCTGGGAGAATAGTATCTAAAGAGCTTTTTTGCTGTTTTCAGTGGAGTCTTTAGAAAGAAAAGACAGTACTAAGCCACTAGTAGAAGTGGATGACATTCCAGCTTCCCCTCAAAATCCATGGTAAAACCCTTCTGTGATTTGAGCAGACTCAGCCTGATCTAACCTCTAGGTAAAGATCAACTGCCTTTTTATTCTTGACCAATTCCATGGCACAGAAAGATTTTCAATAGACTTAAAAGAGGGTAAAAATCAATTAGTTGGAAGAGGATGGGACGCCAACTGCTCTGGTGTAACCCTGGTAGGCAGTTCAGCCCCACAAAGCCAGTTGTTCACTCCCCCACGTAGGATGGGGGCCAGAATCAAAGAGTAGAATTGAGAAAATATGTGGGTTGAGAAGAAGAAAGTTTAATAAGTAACCCAAAAGCTACATGCATAAGCAAATTAAAATAAGGACTTAATTCACTTGTTCCCATCAGCAAGCGTTTAGCCACCTTCAGGAAAGCAGGGCTTCACCATGCATAACAGTTACTTCGGAAAACAAGCACCATAACTCTGATATTACCTCTTCCTCATCCTTTACTCCAGATTTTATCACTGGCTTTGATGCCATATAGGACAGGATATGTCTCTGGTCATTTGGGATCATGTGTCCCTATTCTGTCCTTTCCCAGCTTCTTGTGCCTACCTACTGGTGGGGCAGTCTGAGAAGCAAGAAAGGCTTTAACGCTATGTAAGCACTGTTCAGGAACTCCTCAACCACTGGTGCAGTACCAACAACGTTCTCATCATAAATCCTAACACCAAAACTAGAACACCAGAACATATGGAGTAAGGAGCCATGACATTCACTAATAGTTTACAGTTTTCATAAAACAAATGGCAAACGTGGACTCACTAAAGTTGTTAGTTTCCCTAATACATCCACAAGGGTTTATTTTTCGCTGTATAGGTGTTGACATTATACCATTATTTGACTCAATTGTGATTTGACATTAAAACATTTGGTTTGTTGACTCTCTAAAGTCAACAATTCTGATTTATAGAAGCATGCAAGAGTATTGGAAATAGGATTTGTTCCACCCCAGTGAACAGAGTTAAAAACACAGTGAAGAGGAGAAAAAATACTTTCACAATCCTACTGAAAGAGACTAACTTGCCCCAAAATTTCTGTTTCAGTCTTAGAAAAGTGTTTTCATGCTAGAGACCTGACAATAACTCAGCACAGGAAAATACAGATTTCAGACAGCTCACCTGCCTGCTTTTCTGCCGTATTACATGAAAGCCAGGAAAACAGACTCCTGAATCTACATCTCAGGCTAGTAAACTTAACTTACTTCAGGGAGGTAGGAGAGAATTCTGATGATAAAAGAAGCTGTCACAACAAATAATCTCAATGTATTTCTTCTTTTTTTTTTTTTTTTTTTTTTTGTTTCATTAAAATTTCATTTACACTCAGAATTCTCTTTGAAATATGTTTTTTATAAACTTCCTCTCCTTTATTTATTTATTTATTTTCTGTTTCGATAACCAGTAACTCTTGAAATAACCATTTAGATATTTTGCCTTGTGGCAGTGTGATAAAGACTTCTGTAAACATAGCAATTGTATAATCTAACACTTTCTAATAGTTTTTATTTTGGATCTGGAATGCTGGCCAGACAGTAAGATGATCACTGCTATTTATCCCCAGGCCGCTGTCTTTTGTGTTTTTTCCCCCCTGTGTGCTGACTTGAAGAGAGAACTCTCTGTTTTGCATCCACCAACTGAAAATAAGTCAAAAAGGTCAATTTACTTTCTTTTTTTTAGACATTATGCTACATTTCTCTTGGCTAATAGTAGTGTTACCATAGTTTGTGGGCACATGGGGCTTTTCATTTATTTACTAATTATTCTAGCCTTTTAAATAGTTTCAGCACAATTCTCTACTAACACATAGAGAAGGACATACTGCATACTTCAGCTGATTTTTTTTTTTTTTCCCCATCAGAACTGTTTCTGAATTGAATTTCTCTGAACTTCACTCTTTACATTTTACATTTTTTCCTCTCTTTTTATTGTCTAGACTAATTCTCACACCATAACATCCTTCTAGACTGTTAATTCCTGGCCAGTTCAATGTCCTAATGTTAGTGTGCTGCCTTGGCTATGATATGAAAGGAATGTGTCCAATTTTGGGGAAAAATGTAATCAAATATTACATAGATCTCCTTTTAAATATTTCTGCCTATAACAGCTCCAAAGCTGCTTGCATTTCTTTTATTATGTACCTTAAAATTAAAATACCCCACAATTTACAACTTTATCTAAAGCAAAATATTATTACTAGAAAAATTGTGGGTTACTGTCCAGTCTTTCCAAAGTCATCATTTTGCTCTGTCCTTGTAGAATGACTGTTCCGTTGCTTATTCACACTTACAATCCTATTTTTTTGCTTTAATTCCTATATATTTTCTTCATTTAAATGAATCTTTAATTTATTTAGCATATTGTGGTTGGTTAACCCTGGCTGAGTAAGTGATGCCCACCAGGACACTCTGTCACCCTCCTCATTTCCTCTCCCTCCTCCGCAGAGCAAAAGAGGAAAGGAAAATAAGATAAAGACAAAATCTCTTGTGGGTAAAACCAAAGGCATTTTAATTGGAAAGCAAGGGCAAGCGATGCTGTGCACAGAAGCAAAGGGAAAAAAAAAAACAAAAACAAAAAACAAAGATTTATTCTCTACTGCCCATCAGCAGGTGATGTGTGTCCCCTTCCTGGGAAGCAGGACTCCAAAACACGTAGCTGTTGCTGCAGAGGACCAAGGAGTACCCACCCACCTCCTCCTTTGTACCAGCTTTATAGTTAGGCAGACTTCATGTGGAATAGAATACCCCTTTGGTCGGTTTAGGTCAGCTGTCCTGGTTGTGTCCCCTACCAAGCTGGGAATGTTCGGAATAGCCTTGGTGCTGAGCCAGCACTGCTCAGTGGTGCTCACAGCATGGGTGTTATTAACGCCCTTCTGACTCCCAGCACAACAGCTCTGCACCAGGAGGGCTGCAATGAGAGAATCAGCTCAGCCAGACTTGATACCTTCATATAAGTCCTAGCTGTGGAGCTCTAGAAAATTCTATAACCTATCCTATCCCTTTTAAATTAAGAGACATAATGCTGCATTTGCAAACTAATTCTACTAATTCATTATCAGGTTAAAATTAGAATAGTATGGTTTTCTCATTATTTTTTTTTTTTTTTTTAATTCACTTTGAAAAATTTGTTAAGAAATATATGTATTGGACGTCAAGGCTCAGAGTCCATCAAGATTGATATCTGTGTTAAAAGCAGGTTTGATGACTAAGCAATTATACAAACTAATAGTTTTAAATGCAGGGAAAAAAAAAAAAAAAAAAAAACAACCAACCAACCAACCAAAAACAAAACAGCCAAACCACTTCTGACAAACTCTTACTCTAATCCCATCTCTAATAAAAGGTGCAGATTTCTTTGTGTGTGAGAACACGTCCATAAATACACCCTTTACTATAAATTTCTAAACTGCAAGATATTTTGAGATACATTTATTTCCGAACATAATGCAGAGCGGAGCATATTTGCCCTTTCACATGGTTTTCCAATCTTATTTATCCAACAGGAAAAATTTTAAAGCCTAAGTGAGTCAGTGTCTAAAACATATATTTCAAGTGTAGTCTTTATAAAAAACACAACACTTCTCCTCCTCTTAAAATTTGGGTTGTTAAGAAGTTTAAATAGCAGTCTTTTAAAATTTATTCCGGTGTTTGATATGTTGTTGGTTATAGTAAAATAAGCCACCTCTGATATGGGCTACCAAAGTCTGTGAAGCTGTGCAGCTAAATGACAGTCACAAAAAGCATTATGAACACGCAGCCTCTCGAAATGACAAATGTCAGTGACAATAAACTGTGTTGCTAGGAGACCAGAACCCCTGAAAATGTGTCTCTATTTGAAATAAGAACGCTGATTAAAAACCATTCTCAACAGATAATGAATAAAGGTGTCAGAGATATCTCTTGTACGAAATGTCAGACAGAACATTTAATCTGCAAGCCAGAGCAAATATGACCAAATCTTTAACAGCAGGCAATTCCCTATAAGAGTTTCAGAATGGGAGTGGATGCTAATAAAACTTTAGATCCTGATTAGATCTAAAGGATCTATGTATCTATGCACTACAGCTCCTAGTTGTAGTACATGATATTACAGTTGCAGGAATTCTTTTTCTATATATTGATGCTATATCTCTAAATTAAATTAAAAATGTTGTGTTGGCACTGCTATGAGGCCTGATAGTTCTGTGGTTTAAAGAAGACACACAGGCTCTGGGGAACAGACATAACCCCAAACTGTTAAAAATATATCTATGAAAGTTAAAAATGTTTACAACCATGTCTATTTTTTAATGTTGAAGGGAATTAAGTAAGTGGTTCTTTTTGTCATAACATATTGACTAAGTCTGTGTATGAATACAACACAGTATGTGGAGAGAGTCTACACAAATGAATAGAAAATTCCAAAATTAAGATTTCTGCTTAGAGAAGTGGAAAATTCAAAAAATATTCAAAGCACAAGAAGAAAATTTACTGAAGAATAAATCTAACTCTGAGCAAGAGAAGAAAAATGTATGAAGGGTTTGATTTTTTGAAAGCACCTGTTGAGACCTGTTTCCTTACTATAGAGTATTTTTTAGATTGTTTTCCATAAATTTTAGCATAAAATGGGAACGTAGAGGGGTGTTTTTGCAGTCTTTTTTGTGTAATCCTGGAATCTGTTGACATAAAGTTTTGTTTGAGTTAATAATAGCGTGAATCCTAGAACAGGAAAGATGTGAGACTATTTATTTATAAGGTTAGTGTCTGGCAGAATATTTTATTCTTTGTCATTAATATTGTTAAATCCCTCTTTGCAACCACAGACTTCAGAAACTATTACTTGTTTATCCTATTTTGGTATATCTCCATCCTCTTACACATATTAAGATGGTTCCAGAAGTTTACTGAAAATCTTGAGAGTACTTCAGATAATTTCAGGGGACCAGGGAACTGAGTATATAGAATATATACTTAAGTATTTTCCTCTTGGATCCTTTTGTCATTAGTTTTTATTTTGGACTGGTTTCAGAATTAGGAGAGATGAAGTGAAATTTCTTCAACTGGTGATTTTTTGTCAAAAAATATAAAGATTTTAGCAATTTTTTTTTTTTTGGCATTTAAAGTCTTTTGTCATATTTAGGAGTATGTATATGTGGAAGGCTGGGAATCTTTGTAGTCATCAGAAACCAGCTGGCTGATAGTGGAACCACACTGTGACAGGGTAAAATGAATAGAAATTTTATTAGCGTGGCCAGAAAAAAAAAAAAAAAAAAATCGGTAGGAACTCTGCAAGACCCTGAAGTCCTTGAGAAATCAGTAAAAAAAAAAGGAAGATGCACTCTGTTGCAGGGGTGAATCAGAATGGTACTCATATACAGGAAGCACATCTGTGCTCAAATACAATTCTATTTGCCAGGTACTGCTGCTTATACTGCCATTGTAGAAAAGAGAAGGGGACCAGGAGGTAGTGAACAGGCTTAGGAAGAGCCTCAGATGTCAGAAAATATCTTCCCTTGAGTCTATCAAGGCCTATCCAAGATTTTGCAGGCTAAAAACAATGTATGTCTCAAATCCAAGTCACTACACAATCTAAGCATTTTCCAGTGGTAAAACATAAGTAAATTATGTATTTATAAATAAAATGTAACTTAAGAAAGACAGTATGGCTTTTATTAACGGTTTGTGCTCTGCTTCATCTCTCATAGTCCATACAATAACTGCATTTGTATTGCAATATTTTCATTTGCACTCTGAAGTATGTATGTGCATAATATAAAGATCTACGTTAAAGAAATAGACAATAAAGACACTTATTTGCATTGGGAGAAAAGGAGATAAAAAAAAGATTAAAAAACTGTGTTTTCTCTCGGTTCTTGAGAAGCTGACATCAGTTGCAAGCTGGTTATAAAAGAAGTTAACTTTTTTTGTAAGGATAAGCTATACCCTTAAGATAAGGGTATTTCTTTATGACTCAGAAGTGGAGTTGTCATCTAAAGTTTATACCATATGCCTTCATAAAATGGGGAGGGGAAATTAGCACCTCAAAGTAGCAGCACAGACTTTCAGTTAATAATGTATTTTGGGTTTATACAGCAAGGTTTTGGTAGCATGGTGTCCTGGCTTCAGCCAGACTAGTGTTAATGTCCACAAGAGGCTGTAACTGGTGGGACCAGAGCTGGAGTAAGCAACCAAAGCAGTCAGTGGGGCATGTTATACCATAATGATGTCATGACCTCTATAAGGGGAGGGGGGGAGACATGTTTGGTTTTTTTTTTTTTTTTTTTTTTTTCTTTGGTTTGGTGGGGGCCGTTTCTGTGGTTAGCTGGTGGCTGGAGTAGGGAGAGCTGGTTTATCTTGAGTAAGGGGTTTGTTGTCACTTGCTTTAGATTTTATTTCACAAGTATTATTGTTGTCCTCTCTCTCTGTGTTGCTTTATTAAACTCTCCTTATCTCAACTCAGGGGATTTTTGTTTCCCCTTCTCATAATTTTCCTCCCCTGACATGTGGCATGGGGAGGGGCTGGGGGAGGGGAAAGCAGTGGGCAGTGGCTGCTGTGGTTTAGCTGCTGGCTGAGGCTAAACCACAACACACAGGATCTGCAGGGGTGGCTTCTGTGAGAAGATACCAGGACTTGCCCTCATGGCTGGCAGAGCCATATTCAGCTGGTTTCCAAATGGACCTGCCACTGCCAAAAGCTGAGGTAGTCATCTATGCTGGTGGTAATTCTGTCATAATTAAGAAAAGGCAAAAAAAGAGCTATGTAGTAGCTGTGAGAGAGGGATGAGGGAAATATGAAATAAACAGCTCTGCAGACATCAAGGCTGGTGAAGTAGGAGAAGGAGGTAATGCTGGAGCCAAGATTCCCTTGCAACACATGGAGAAGACCATCATGATACAGGTTGTGTCCCAGAAGCCCATGGAGGACTGTGCTGGAGCATATATCCACGATGAAGCCTAGGGAGAGCTCAAACCAGAGCAGGTTCCTGGCCCATGGGAGACCCAGGCTGGAGCAGCCTGCTCCTGAAGGACTGTAACCCATGGAAGCGACCCACACTGGAGCAATTCTTGAAGGATTGTCTTCCATAGAAGGGAGCCTCTGCTGGAGCAGTGGGAGGGTGGAGAAGGGAGTGGCAAAGAGAAGCTATTATGGACTGATGACAACTCCCACTCCCATTCTCCTCTGCCGCTCAGGGTGTGGAGGAAGTAGAAGAGTCAGGAATAAAATTAAGCCCTAGAAGAAGGAGAGCTGGGGGAAAGGTGGTTTTAGTTTTATTTCTCACTGTCTGGTTTTTAATTCCCAATAAATTAAACTAACCTGCCCCAATTCAAAACTATTTTGCTCACGATGATAAATAAATAGGAATTTCCCTTGTTCTTATCTTGACCTCTGAACTTTTAATCATATTTTCTCTTGTCTTGCTGAGAAGGGAAAGTGAAAGAGTAGCTTGATTCACACCTGGCAGCCCGCCAAGGTCAAACCACCAAATCATATTGCTGTTGACCACTAAAGAGCATGAAGAACAGTTTTGGTATTCTCATAGAATACTTGTCCATGGAAACTGTCCTATGCATTTATTTCCAGAGAAAGACTCAGATAACAAACTTTTTTAAGAACAGCCACTACTTTATAAAACAGATGCAAAAATACCTCTGTGGAGCACTTAGAATGCAGTTGCAAAGTATATTTATTTAATCTTTGTTGCAGTATTTGAAGTCCAAATAAACAATGATACTACTTTTATCATAAGCACCTAATCCTACAGGCAATCATGAATAAATATTATTCCAATGTCATGTAAAATTATAATCTAGAACAAGAATTTTTAGTAATAACCTACTTCTTCAAAAGAGTAAAATGCAAAAGTAAATAATTGTGAAGCGAATTAACATCTCTTTGCATGGATAGAGAAATAGAAAAAAAATTTAAAGCATTTCTTGAAGAGTTTATAGCCACAAGAATCAAAAGAAACTTTAATTTAAAAAGTA
>NW_008621339.1:0-1760 GCF_000691845.1 Merops nubicus | reverse complement strand
TTTAAAAAAAAAAAAAAAAAAAAAAAAAAAAAGATTTATCTGTTTTGGACAGAAATATATTGTAGAAGTGATTAATTGACATTTTTGTAAATGTAAACAAGCCTATTTGTGCCTTTTGTTCCTGAATAAGACTGTACACCTCAAAAGTTTCTAGAGCAAGTGAGGTTACATGATTTTTAGACTATCAACCTCTCTTGATATTCCAGTATTTTAACACTCGTTAGGGCAAACAATTTAAAAGATTCCTCCTGGCTTAATGAACTATCCTGAAATACTTCATTTAAAACCTGTTTAGCATTCATTTAGCTTTGCTCCGTAGACAGGAGCTGATTGATCCATAAGACATCATTTTCATGGGAGTAGTTCTTGTTCTGTATGTCTCACCTCATGACATGAATTCTGGGAGCTGTAGTTCTTACAAATCCTGGCCAGTGAATGGAAAACAGGAATAAAAATGCAATTCCTACAGAAAACATAGTACAAATACAAACAAATACATTACCTCTTATGAAACTAAATATTGCAGATCTGTGAGAGTTTTAGGGTTTATGAAATATTGCAGAAATATATGGGTTTTTATATACCTGTTGAACTATGATAGAAAGCAAAGGATAGCTCAGAAAGCATTCTTTAGAGAGCAAAGAAATAATATTTAAACTTTTGCATGTTTCCTAAACATTCAAACTAGCCAAAAAATCTAGTCTACAGTTACTAAAACGAATACAAAACCACTGCAAAACACTGCTCTTTGGCATACATCCTGGATATATAGGGTGAAATTGTGAATAAGCTAAAATATTACCAGATGGAATACCAGAAATATTAAGAGACTATTAACTAAAATGTTATCAAAAGAAAATTGAGATGACCAGGCAGTGAGAGAATTATGCTAAGTGTGGGGTTTGGTTTAGTTTTTTAATGTTGACAACCTTTTACTCAAGAATGATAACCAAAAAAACAAAGCAAACCCAAACTCAAACGAAAAATAATCTAACTAAACAATGTAACAACGTGCCATTCCCATTTCTCAGCTTGACAACATTTACTGCAAATCATTCTCTTCACCTCTGTAAGCAAACAAACAACTAAGAACAGAAAACCAAACAGAAGTGTGTAACAATATCAAGGAGAAGCAAACTGCCAGTTCAGTACCGTTTCTGTAGTACAATGTTTAAGATAGTCTATAAAACAAGGAATTATTTAATTTTTCCTCTGCTTTTTGCAGTTCTCTTTTTCCTTTTCCCCTCTCAACTTGATTGTGAAAATGCTATTGTAATTTAAACCTCTCTTTCTAAAACTGGCATGTTTAGCCTATACATTAAAGAAAACATGGCAAATAGTATCTGGGTTAACAGATCAAAACTATCAAACTTGATTAGATTTAAAGATTCTAAGTATTAATTAAACTCCTGATCTGAGGTCCCTTAGTGATTCTGGAGTGGCTTTTCTTACCTAACTAATGAACACATGCTAGATTCAAAGGCTTTTGTTGAGCTTAGTCACAATTAGCACTTGCATTGTAAATAACAGATTACAAAAAAAAATCTTTAGATCATCAAAAGAGAATTCAGTGTGAGAAAAGCTCAACACTAAAATATATATTTCTGATGCCTTAAGAAATGCACTTCATTTAAGAATTAAAAAAGTTTCTACAGGAAGACATGTAGAATAAACAGGAAATTAAGTAATTCTAACATTTTTTGATGTGGGTTTTATTTTAGTTTATTTCTACATTAGCAGGTGTTGTGGTTTGAGGCTTG
>NW_008621338.1:0-1046 GCF_000691845.1 Merops nubicus | reverse complement strand
GTGGGGGGTGATGGATGCGGCCCCCCACCCACCATGGAGAAGATCGTCCTTGCTCCGGTCCCCAAAGGCCCCGGGAGCTCGGGAAGAGACGTGGTGCTGCACCCCAACCAGGGCACAGCAGGGGAAAAATAACCAGGAGATAGAAATTTACTCTGGATTTGTCAATGCAGCCCCAAACCCCAGCAGCCCGAGTTTTCTCCTGGGTGCCGGGGGAGCAGGTGTGCTGGGAAGGAAGGAGATTTTGGCTGGATATGGCGGGGGGGGTGGGGGCCCTGGGGAGGAATTAAGTCTCACTCCAGCACACGCTCGCCTTCCCTGCGGATTCAGGGGGTGGCAGGCACGTGCTGGAGCACATCGCTCAGAGGGGAGAGCATCTCCCCTTCAGGGGATATCACACACTTTGCCAGCTATGCAGCCACAGCTTAAAGTCCATCGTGTCTATCGAGGGCTTTCTTCTTCATTTTCACACTTCAGTGAGAGCATTTTAGCATTTCCTACCTTAACAACCCGAAGGCACAGAAGAGATGCTAAGAGGGGCTTTTAACGTGTCTGAAGAGAGCAGAAGGCGCCTTGCCACATCTGACACAAGGCTAACACGACTTCCTCCCTCTCCCCTTCCCACATCAAATCCCACAGCTGTTTACAAATTTGTGGAGGGTAATGCACAGGGCACAGCATCGCACGAGCCTGCAGAATCGTGGAATTTCTTAGGAAGTTGCTTTGGGGTGTCTGGAGAGGGTTTGGGGGAGGCAAGAGGTGTTATTGTGACCATCTAAATATATAGACCAACAGGATGAGCTTCTGGCTCTATCGAACTTGGCCGTAGGCTACAGTGGACCGACACAGAAGTCTCCTTGATGAGTAATTTCCTTCCTTAATGAAGGGAAGATATCCCAGGTAGCCATCGCGTGGGCCTTAGTTACTAAGCTACCGACGAGCAACATCTGTAAAAGCATGTATGTTAATTAAACGGCTGCTGACCCCGGTACCAGGGAGGATCTGAAACGCGGGGTCAGGAGCTCAGGAGAAGGCGGCAGAGCCGCGGC
>NW_008621337.1:0-207 GCF_000691845.1 Merops nubicus | reverse complement strand
CAGCTCCCCGTCGCCCATGGGGAGGGCATTGGCACCAGGGTCCCACTCGTCCCCAGGCCACGGCGCAGGCTCACCTTCGTCGTCACCGTCACCGGGGCGCAGAGCCACCAGCAGCTCCTTGATCTCCTCTGTGGGGAGCAACGAGGTGTCAACCCCAGATCCTTGCTGGGGCACGACACAAGATCCGGTACCCATGGCCCCGGCACA
>NW_008621336.1:0-709 GCF_000691845.1 Merops nubicus | reverse complement strand
TTAAAGGAATATCACCCTTTTCTTTTCCGACTGCTTTTAAGGCTTAAAACTTAAGCAGAGCATTTTCATCATGGAGTTTGTGAAGCCAGTGCTAGCACATGTCTTATCAGAGGTTATCTTGGAGATAAATGCCTTGCTGCGCGCTCACATACCGTGCTTCAATGCATGGGGGCTAATGGCATCTACCTGGATGGTAGGGAAGCCAGGCAGTTAGGATCCCTGTCCAGAGATGGAGGCATGGACCGGGCATTTGTGAGAAAGACCAACACTGTCAGGCTCTGGAGGCAACTCCTGCCAGCCATTAAGACCAGGTATCCCTTTAGGGATGATATCAAATGCCACCCGAGCAAATGGACCTCTACAGAAAAAGGTATTAACTACATGAGGGAATTAGCTGCATGGCAGGTCATTTAGGGTGACAGGAAAGTTGTGGACCTTGATGCAATGCCATGCCAGCGACCCATGCTGCAGAAGTTTGTGCAGAGTGCACCATCAATGTATTCCCACATACTATCAACAATGGTGCAGGGCGAGAGGGTGAGGTACCAACTGCAACTGAAGTGGCTGCCAGGGTAGGACAGTATGAGGACAGTATCTCTGGTCCCATAGGAGCTTCCGTATCAGCCCTGGAGAATTTTCAGAAATCATTTGATAAGCTGTGTGAAAAATTAGACAGGAAGGAGATCATATTGCCATTGGGGGGGGGGGG
>NW_008621335.1:0-901 GCF_000691845.1 Merops nubicus | reverse complement strand
CCAAGCCAGGCTGCTGGTGGCCACCTGAGCCCATGCTGGCTCCTCTCCATCCATCTGTCACCAAACTCCCCCCAAGGTCCTTTCCTGCCAGGCACTTTCCAGCCTCTCTGCCCCATCCCAGAGTGTTGCAGGGGATTGTTGTGACTCAAGTACAAGACCCAGGAGTCTTCCTAGAAAACAGCCAAGCTCATGATTGGGCTTCCAATTTTCTGGGCTTCCAGTTTTCTTTGTCCAGGCTTCTGAAACACCCAAATGCTTCACCACAACAGGGCTGACAGGAGCCCAAGTCAAAAATTTGCCTCTTAAGAGGTAAAAACTCACATCCTTCTATTGCCTGAGAAAAACAATTAATAACCAGGAGGGGCTAAGCAAGAGGAAGAGAAAGAGCTTCTGGAAAATTCCCCCGTGAGCCGCCCAGGCAGCTAAGCCCTGAATCAGCTTTAAGCCCCTTGCAAGAGCCACAAATACTCCCCGAGAACAAACCTTTTAAATCTGCAAACACCATTTTTTTTTTCTTTTTAGGAAGCCAGCACCAAGAATTTGTCCAGCCTTGGAGGAGAAAGCCCCACGTGAGCTCCTGAGGGGGGGCGTTCCCTCAACAGTCCTCCCTTTGTCTGCCTGGGACGAGGAAACGGGCGACAAGCTGGGAATTGTTTGGAGTCATTTGGCAAATAATATTGGGAATGATTTAACAGCTTTAGAAAAATTGGGTTTTTGCTCGTGGAAATGGGGAGAAGGGAGGGAAGCAGTCTCACACGTGTCCCCCCAGAGCTGCTCCTGGGCCTAATCCTCTTTCTCTGCCCCACTGTTAATCCCAGGGGTGGAGTGTCCCCAGGGCACGAGGCAAGGCTGCTGAGTTACCCCTCCACCCCCAGGGAAGGGGAAGGGGCAGGGGAAGGGG
>NW_008621334.1:22961-23526 GCF_000691845.1 Merops nubicus | reverse complement strand
CACAGAGTCAAAGGCTTTGCTCAGGTCACTTCAGTATTTTCTAAGGGTAGTTTCTATGAAAAGGAGGAAAGACTAGTCATTTAATACTTACAAGTAAACCAACCAACAAAAAAACAAAGAAATTCTGTTAGCTGTTGCTGCATGGGCAATTAAGGTTTAGGGAAATGTATTGTACCTTAGCGTCTCTATAATAATATTTGTTGTTATTGCTTCTGCAGCAGGATTCATTTTAGGACTTTTTGGACATCCTCATCCTTTCCTCCCTACTCCCAAGCCTGACAACACTAAAGAGCCCTTGCCCTTACAGCAGAGGGTCTTTTGTGTGAGCTGTAGACAGGGAAACGAGCTATCAAAACAGCTGTTTGGCCTTCCTCAAGTATTTTAAGACTGGAAACAGAAGGATCCAGAAACTTCATTTGTCTGCAATTCTTGTAACCAAGATGAACTTCATCCTGGAATTTCTCACTTGCCCAAGCTAGGTGAAATAGCCACTTTCAGATACCAGCCATCTTTTTTTTTTTTTTTTCTCCCCCTAGTCAAATTCAAGTAATGCCCCATTTAAAAT
>NW_008621334.1:18565-22919 GCF_000691845.1 Merops nubicus | reverse complement strand
ATGCCACTGAAGTTGTATTCTGAAGAGTTTGTGCACAAGTGTTATGTAACTTTGATAACATCCCCTTTAGTTAAGTTTAGCGAAAATAAGACAGAAATAAAGTCATATGCAGTGCTATTCACTCACCACCTTTTAAATAATAATATTCCTTCTTGGCTGTAATATTCTTTCATCTTCCCTGCATCAAAACTCATATTATTAGCTCTTTAGGGCAGCATATCATTAGAATAGTAAAATGCAGTTTAAGGGATACTTTGAGAAAGACAAAGAAGGAAAAAAAAAAAACCTCCCTGAATCTATTGAGAGAAATAATACAAATAATATTAAAAAAAGAATAGCAAAAGTTGGGTAGTGGGGTAGAGAGATATGAACTTGATTGATCTGCCTCCTGAAGTGTTATAAAAAGAGCAAGTAGCCTTTTTCCCCACTACTTAGCAGTTTTGGGGCAGAAGAGGAAGGGAATAAGCTTCGTCAGTACATTTCTGGGCAAAAGAAATAGCCCAACCTAAAATAGGTTATATGCCAGGGAAAGCAGATTACACACTAGCCCATGCAGTTGCAGTTCTCTTTTCATTAGTTATTTTAAAGGTGATTTTTAAAAGTGAACACTATAAGCGAACATTAATGAGATCACATTTTATGATAAAAGTTCTGGAAAACACACAGAATTTAGCCCATTATTATTGAAGTTATTCTTAAAATAAGAATTTTGGAGCTTCTGATAGTTAATGAGTAATTCACAGAACTCGTACGTTAGCACTTCTTACACCAGTAACAACCACACATGGATGTGCTACTTTGGCCTAAATATCCAAAAAATGGATTAATCCTGATAGTGCAGAAATTCCCCACTGATCAGAAGTAGTTGTTTTGGGGTTTTATTAGTTTGCTTTTTGCTGCAGGACTGGGGCAGAATTACCTCACATTATCCTGAATTACCCTCAGTCTTACCCTGAATGAAGAGCTAAAAATGTATTAAGTGACTACCTGGCACAATTCTATTATTTAACTTTCAATATAATGCAAGCTACTACAACTCAACTCTGCTGTTATCCATATGCTTGACTTGCTCATACATTTGACCTTTACTTCCTTAGAGCTGAAAAGCAAAAATTAAATGAGCTTCATTTTCTGAAAATGGCCAAAACAGCCTACAGCTTCAGCAAGAAGCTAGTTACCATAACATACGTTATGAAGTATGTTAGTTAATATACAGCTGGTCTCACCTTTTTCTAAACTCAGAGAAAGTGACTTTGGACTTAGTCTTATTCTCATCAGTAATGATGGTAGTGAGCTGCATTCCTCCCACATAGGTAAATGCAACAACATGGTACAGGCTTTATAAAAATCATTTTTAAATCTAGTTTCCAAGACTACAGTGTAAATCACCACCACCCACCACCCACCCCCTTCTCTTCCATTGTTGCTGTAAAACTTGTTAGAATTTTATTTGTTCTGATAATAGTTCAGGTGAGGATACTTTATATAATCATCATGACCACAACCACTGAAATAATTTAGTTATACAGTATGTAGGACAGGCCACTGCTTTTTTCCCCCCCAGAATCAGCCCTTAAAAACGGAAGCAGTCAGGAACTTGCAGGCTCAGGAGCTGTGTTGTTTTACTGAATTTGAAGAGATTGCCTTAGAGTAAACCCAAAAGCTGCAGGCAAGAGGAAATGCCTGCTTCAGAGTTGCCTGGAGCAAATGTGAAATGACCAAATCTGCAAGACTGGACAAGGAAGTGGGATAATGTTTATCAAAATATTACCTATAAAGCCCCAGTCCACTTCAGGCTGGGGCCAGCCCTTGCATGTGTGTGCTGTGCTCAGTATTGGAGGGGATACACAGACACTTCCCAGAGACACAAGACAGATTCCCAAGACTTCTCCCTATGGCACTGTACAAAACACTCCGAACATGTGAAGTCTTTGGGTTGGCTTTGGGCTGGAAACAAAACCAAACAAACAGCATTTCAGAGTCTAAGGAACAGCCTTATGTCTGTAATTACCTATGTAAGGAGATAAATCACCTCCTACAGCAGAAGAACATAAAGACTGCCTGGAGTCAAGAATGCCTCCCATGCCAATACTGAGCAAGCAAGCAGAAAAATAGAGGAGTTATTCTTGAATTACAACCTGCACATCCAGAATTTTATTTTAACTTGTCCAGTGACTTACTAAATCTAGCTAGGATCTGATTTTTTATTCTTCTAAAGAATTAGAAGTTCTCTAAATAAAACCATCAGCAATTAAGATACTTGACTTTGAATGTGTCTTTTTTATTCAGATTGAAGTGATGCATGAGGCTAGTCAAGGAGGATCTAGCAGAGTCCTGGTGATGAGCGAAAGTGATGAGAACTTGTCAACAAGGAGGAGGTAAGGCTGAACACACAAGCTAGTATAATTTTTTTTTTTGATCTCAGAACGCTAACAACTGCATTTACAGTACATTCTCCGAGTCCTTTGAAGGTTGATAAGATTAATAGTTAGATAGGATCAAATCACTGAAATGCTCATAGCCATGCATTTATACCATCTATCAGCTGCAAAAGGAAACAACATTTATCTTTTGTTTTGGGGTCTTAGGGGTTTTAAGTGTGTGGGGTTTTTTTTCTTGGAAGCATTAATTACGTGACATGAGAAAGAAAAAAGTCATTAGAATAAACCTTGCACGTATTAACAAAAAAATGAGCATTAAAGATCATCTCATTCTGTTCAGGATATTCATATTTGACTATAAGGCTCTGAGAAGCTTCTGGGTTTTTTTAAATGCAGAAAGAGAGAAAAGATTATTGTCTGCAAAGTCTTGAGAAAAAGATTATTAATGATATATTCTAAACCATATAATACTTATGTCACTTAAATTAACAAAAAGTACCAAGCAAAGCCAGTTTAATTTAAGTAAACTGCAGTTTCTAGGCCAAAGGGAGCAATTAAAACAAAAACAAGAAACCCACAACAGAACCCATCCTGTAAAAAACCAAACCCCACAATCCTCACTGTCTTCATTTCCTTTGTTTTCTTCTTCAGTATGATTTAAATAATATATACTTAAGCTATGCCTCTGTCACACAGCTATACCCTGAAGTTACATGATGCAAAAGTCACCGTTTCTAAAAACACCAGCATGATACATATGCCAGACAAGTTAGAGACACGTACAAAAATGCACCTTATCACTATCTAATTATCCCCATATGCAGATACTATGACTGGTCTCCAAACCATCAGCTGGTTTTCAGAAGGTGCAAAGTGTAATCTCAACTAGAACTTATTTAGGTACATACACATCTCTTGAGGAATGATTGCCTACAGAGAACATAGAAATGTCAAGTTATTAGAAGCTTAATCTGTTGTTGCTGTTATTATTTGGCAGTTGTACACAACTTTAGACCTAGAAGCTTGATAAACAAATTTGTGAGCCATCCCCATTCTTGAAAACACCAGTTTTGCCTTTTGTTTCACAGAAGGTTTGGCTCACGGTAGAACAGAGACAGGAGCAGGGGAAGAGGGTGAAGCAGTTTGAAGTCTTCTCATAAGAGGGAACTCTGAATAGCTTTTGAAATCACCAGAGCTGAGCCTGCCAGTTACAAAGAAAGCAACAAGAGATATTTACCTTTGTTGTGTTGTTCTGGCTTTTTAAAAAAAGAAATAAGTCTGTTTATTCAAAACAAATTTTACAAAACAATTGTCTTTTTGTGGTACAGAGCAAAGTTCAAGAATAAATATTGAATACTTTGTATAAAAATTAGTAATATCAAAGGGAAACTGATGCAAACCAAACAGGTAAAAACAATTTTAGCATTAAATATGCTGTGCAACAACATCAAACTCTTAATGAGGAGTGACCATTCGGGCTGATACAGATTTATAGAAGTAAAACCTGACAGCCCTGCATTGGAGCACCAAGACTATTGTTAAAAAAGGTTCCAGATAAAGGTGTACAAATCTTAAGTCAGTGCTTAGAACCAGAAAATAAGTTTTCTAGCATCTCCATTTTTTGAAAGGAGTGCCTTCATGCTTTCCTTTTATTCAACAACCAACATCTTTTCACTGCAGCAAAAGAAAATGCATACTACTAACATCAAGGTCCTCTTAAGATTAAGAAACAATCCAAAACAAAACTCAAACCAGCTGTATAACAGTATTTCAATGATCAAAAGTGACTTTCAGATAATGACAAACTACATTTAAACAGTATTTTAGATGTTAGCTAAGTCATTACCCTATAGATGTTTAAACTACTTAAAACTTACTTCATCTTTGCTTTTATGAGTGAAAAGAATAAATCCCAACACACAGTTATGCTGGAAAACACTGCAGCCTTATTAGTACATTTTGGTTGCATACTG
>NW_008621334.1:0-18534 GCF_000691845.1 Merops nubicus | reverse complement strand
GCTGCATTTAAAGCCGCTCGTTCCCTACAGTGAACAGGGTTTTTTTTTCTCCTCATGCAGTTTTGCTGTGCAGCTTGTCAATTTAAATGGCTCACAACAGGTCAGAGATCTGACAAAGCAGCTTTCCTTCAGTACAGAATACTGCTTTGTCTATGTGTGCATTTATTTCTCCATAAGCCAACAGGTTATACAGATCTAGGGTTGTCTCACGGTGGTGGTTTTTTCTTTTAAAAACCACATATCCTCAGTACGATAATCTGTTAAGGCAAGAACAGGAACTAGATTTGTTCTTTCTAAAGTCTAACAGTTACATTCTTCAACCATTCTGACACCAATAAATTATTTATTTATGGGATTTTTATATACCTGACTTTTGGGGCCAGTTAGGTTTCTTATTCTTTTCCTTCTGGAAAAACAATTATAGAAAGTTACATACTTCACTTAATTCCAGTAGCTACCTACCATCTATCTGAAATGGCAGCTTAGAGAACAGTGAGCAAGCTCGCTCCAGGATTCTGTCTACGCTAACATTTACCATTGGCCACTCAAACCATTACAACCTGCAGCACAACTCCAAGAGCAGCAGCAATTATTTAAACAAAGTTTACTACTTGCAGCTTAAAACTGCCAACTCCTTTATAGCTGTTCTACAGTAAAGTCAGAAGACACAGATCAAGTACTTCCCTGCTCCACACAGCAAGAAACTTCAGGCAGAAGAGAAAGGCTAGTCTTGGAGAGCAAGCAAGTAGCATGGCTCCTGTAGTTAGCCCATTTCCAACAGACGCTTGCTAGTGTGAGAGCTTTTGCATTGTCACTGCTCTGCTGATAAACTTGACTCATTCCAGCTTTCAGAAGTCGTTTTCTGACACTATCCACACTAGAACTTGTTTCAGCACCACATCAGTTCACAAGCAATACCTGACCACACCTTGTGTAGGCTGCGTGTCCATTCCAGGAAGAGCTACCACAGGTTTCGCAATTAGCAACTAAGGTATCTGTCCTGAGGGTCTGTGAAAACACCATTAGCAAGCTATACAATTAAAAAAAAAGTGCAGACATCCTAGAAGTTTGGTTCTCTACCATGGTTACATGGCACCACAATACAACTCATAACAGCTGGAGTTTGAGCACCACTTATTTCTATCCCAATCCACAACACACAGGTGTTTTGCTACTCCTGAAGGTGGCATTAACATTGAAATACATTCAAGACACATGGTTTTGTGGACACAAACTACCCTGCAATTTTAAAGGCAATCTTGGACTTAAGACTTTAGGAGAAATATTTTAGTGATTTTGTACAGAGTTTCTGTGGATCAACATCTCCCTCTCCCTTCACTGTGAAGACAAACTTAGTGCAGAAAATACTCTCCCTCTTTGTTAGTACAAGCATGAAATTTTGCTTTTTAAGTCTTTAACAGCTTCAAATTAGCTGGAAGTAACATTCCTGGAAACTTTTCCTTGGTTTTCACCTTTAGAACCATGAATATTGGAAAGAAGAAGCAATGTTAAAAGAAAACTCATTTAGCTTATTTGAATATTAAGAATTGGACCTTTTAAATATCCTACTTCAGTTTTCAGAAGGCAGAGAAAGATCAGCAAAACAGTTACATGAGTAATATTTGATTTTTATCCTTTTAAGTTCAGTGCTGAGCTAAAGGGAGCTCCTTTGTTACTGAGAACAACCAAGTCAGATGGCACGCAAACAGTTTCCCTCTTTCAAAGATTTAGAGAGCTTTGAGAAAAAGATTGCAGCAGGTCTTTGCTTCTAGCACTCACTCTTGTCAGTTGTGCCGGTCCAGACTTTCTATGAAGCATTGAGAATTGGTCAATACTTGTAACCATTTGACATTGCCTTAAACTACTGCAACAGCCTCATTCATCAAGTCAGAAGTTCTATTTTCCTTGTGTTGTGACAAGTCTACTCCGTTTTGATATAGCAGATTTTCTTTTTATCATGTGCCTTAGTTCACATAGCTTTTTAAAAAAGAAATTTGAAAACTTACTGACAAGTTCAAAGTAACACATTTTTCACCAAGCATTTCAAAGTCTATAAGTTCATTATAGTTCATTTAATCCAGACTTGCATCCCTTGAAGAGTGAGAAAAAAAACAAAAACAAAAACACAAAAACAGGCTACAATGTAAAAAAACTGCAGTACAATAGTAGAGCTATTCCATTAAGAGTTTCTGAACAGAATTTGGGACCATCTTACCACCCTCACCAGCCCCCACAGCTATTCACATTTAAGTCTCACCTCTTTCCATGTTCATATACAATTTTGAGTAAACAGCTAAAAGTTGTTGCTCTGTTTTGGCTCAGTGGATCTTCAATGCAGATATTCAAGTACTAAGAAAATGCAGCTGAACAAGGATATGTGTCCTCATAGTATAGTTTACAGAGAAGCACAATATTGACTAGTTTGCAATAAAATCTACCCCAAATCCCTGAAGAAAGCTTTTTAACTTTGGGATCTGTAGCCTGCTTCCAGAGCTGGTGAAGATCATCTACATGTCCATGAGATGTCATCATTTTGTTATAAATGCAGGGATGATATGGAGCCTTTCCTTCCCCAGAAAAAAATACATGATATTGTGGTACAATTCCCATTTTATTGGCACAGAGACCCATGAAAACATCATCTATATAAAGACTTGTATTGAGAGTCAATGAAGCCGCATATACTTTAGCTGCTACATCACTTGATATTACATATGCAGCTCCTGCTGTGTAGTCAGGATAAGAGGGCCACTGGTACATTTCATATGGAACATAGTATTTACTGCTCTTGTCTCTTATGGGAGGGGATCCACGATGGACACGGCCAATCCAGAGATCTTGAACACCCATTTGTGCTAAACTTTGGAGATAAGCAACAAGATTTGGCATATGGATAAATATATCATCATCTGCAGACATAATGAACCTGGCATGAGGACAGTAGGCATTCACCCAGCTAAACTGCAAAAGCAATTTAAGAGTAAGATTATGAAAAGTATCCAAGAAGTCTTGCTGAATCAAATCGTCGTATTTCTGGTCTTCCAGCTCAAGTTCCCTTTGCAGCTGTGTTTGCTGTGGATGATCTGTTGGTTGTCCTAAAGCAAAAAGAGTTTTAATGTTGGCATTAAGTTGAGAACGAACATACTTCTCATTACCCCAAGTCTGTCTAATTGCGTCTCTCCGATTACGGTTTTCGGGAGAAGTCTTCACAAACAACAACAGAAGAACATCCTGCTGCTGACATTTCTCTCTATGGTTGATCAAGTACCGGTAGCTTGATATTCTGTCCAAGTTAACCCTGCTGATAGACAGGCTGTCATTCACAAAATGGTAGCTATTTATGAGGTATCTGTATGAATAGGACTTCATATGGCTCACAATGTGATTATCGAACGGTCCCCAAAAGATCATGAGACACAGTATGAAGCAAGTGGCAAATATCTGCAAAAAATGGCATTTTCTGACTCTTCTGGGACTAACAAACATTCTGATGCAGTTTCTATAATCCTTATTCTTGCTCAGGATCAGTGTTCTTACAGTGCCTGTGTTTTAGTTTAAGAGCAGTGTCACCCCTTCAAGATAAGTGTCCACTGTAAGGCATGTTGTCTTTCATTCAGCTTTGTTCACAGATTTCACAAGTCATCTTTCTCAAGAAACGTTTTTCTTTGATTGGAAGAATGCCGACAGTTTTGAAAGATGAGACTTGCAAATCAGTATTTTCCTTTTGGGGCATCTTGAAGTGAATGCTGCAGTTCTAAATCCAATCTCCTCGCGCGTCTTTCCTTCATGCAGATGAATACCTACCAATTGCAAGGGGGGAGAAGAGAAAAGTTTTAGTGAGCTGTTAAGGCATCTGGTTTTAGGTTTGGTCCTGGAAATGACCTGACTACTTACAGACTCCCCATTACTTCCCACACACCCAAAAAAACTAGCTGCAAGTTAGAAGCTGTCAGTGGCCTAGAGCAAGATTGAGGGAACTACTGAAGGAGAAGGGGAATCTGACATGCAGACTTCAGTTCTGACACAAGCAGCTCTTTCTTGGAAAAGCCCACTGCTGTAAACAAACAGATGACAACATTCTGTTTAAATCCTTTAAGCTAGGAGGGGAGGCACAGGCTACAAATGACCCAGTTTAAAAATTTTCTTTGGGCGGCCTATTAAGGAGCGAGAACCAGCAGAGACCCGTGACTGCTGAGAGATGTTGGAGTGCTGGCCACCACAATGGCCGGAGGTCCTGGGCAGGCTGCAGGTCCCTGACCACTGCTGCTGGTCCTCTGTGTTGGCCACGTCCACTTGGCCAGGCTCTCTGTGAGAAGGGCCCAGAGTCAAGCAGAAAGGAGGCCAGCAAGGTGGCCCTGGCCCCGGCCTGGCTGAGGGCTGTGGGGTGCAGGTTAGGCCTCAGCACAGTCCCCCACACCTGGCTCCTCACGGGGCCACCGCCCTAAGGGAAGGTACCACTTCCAAGTGTCCCTTTTCCCACCCCTACTCCAGGGGCCACTTTTTAGCTGATGGTACAGAGAGATTGTTTGTAACCCAAGCTATGGTTAATAGGCAGGTTGTGCAGCAAAAGACACCAGACAGGACTACAGACTGCAGTAAGGCACCCCTCTGTCACAGATACACCATCCAAACCAGACAGCTAATGCTGCACCGCCACCCTCTCTGCTACCTACTAGGGTTTTAGCAGAGAAAAGAACCCAAAGCACAAAAAGCCACCCAAGTCAGAGAATCATTGAATGCTTTGAGTTGGACTAGACGACCGTTTGAGGTCCCTTCCAACCCCACTGCAGTAAGCAGGGACATTCACAACTAGATCAGGTTGCTGTCCAAGCCTTCTCACCCTGCAGTTTGTAAAATTCAGTTATGGTAGCCAGAACTGCCTATCTAACAAACAAGAACAGCCTGAGGTAGCAGCTACTTGTTCATCCCCTAAAAATCTGAAAACAAGAGTGAGCTCTCTGTCAAGTGAGAAATGTAGGACTAGCACCAGAAGGAATAGCAGCCCACAAGCATTTTCTGCATGCAAGCACAACTCGTTATTATGTTAGACGTTATGTGCAACACAAATGTTTTGAGATTGTTTTTCCCATTTGAGGTCTTGCAACTAGATAGCACAATAAGAATGCAACAGACTATACAGAGATAAGAAAACTTGGAGCCATTTTGTGGTGTGGTCACCTACTGCAGAAAGGGGACTGGCTGCTCAATATGGAAACCGTGCACTGGTGCAGTTGAAGCTTGCAGATTGTGGCGCATAACAGAAAAGCTGTATGGACAGTTCAGTGAATAAAAGTCAGCACTTTTTATAGGATCAGTTTAAACCCTTTTTATTTGGGAAACATGAAGTTAAACAATGCATCTCAGAGTCAAACTCAGCAATTTTACAATAGAACGCTATTGCAAAGCTTACTCCTGTTTCAGATGAAGCAGAGATGCAGACAAGCTGGAGTGTTACAGAAATCCAGACATTTGATAGCTCCTTCTGGAGGAGTGGGTCTGAAGATACTACTTCCCAAGAGTGAGGATAAGTTCTGGTTTTCCCCTCTTGACATAAATACTTATTGGTGTTCTTTTCCCAAATTCTGTACATCTCTGCATGAAGATGGCTAGTTAGCACGAATGCTACAGTATCATCTCTCCCATTGAGTTAAAAAAAAAAAAGCTCAGCCTAGGTGGTCAGGTCAACTATTGCCATCATAGTAAAAGCAGCTTAATGACTTTTCTGAAAGTAAAGGCAGCACAAGGCAACCTATTTAACCACTTGAAGCAAAGTTTACTGTGGTGAACACAGGAATATCAGTCATCAAATACAACTTTTCTAGATTACACTTGGATAACATGTTTTTCCATGTCTGCAGTTACCCATGTCATCTGGTAAAAGGAGACAACAGTCAACACCACAAATACAAAGTGACAGAGATCATTGAAGATGAGCAGGGAAACTAACCCACCTGACAGTTATTGCCACTGGGGAAGAATAAAAGCCCCCAGATAAAAAAAAACAAAACAAACCAAACACACACAAAAGCCAAACAAACCAAGGAAAAAACAAACCACAACACCTAAGTCAATGTGGAAACAGCTTTGATTATGGAGCAGATAGCAGGGGGCAAGAGATGTGCATGCACTAAGTTTTCTGCTCTCTAGCACCTTTACCCCCCATACTCCAAAGCCTCAAAAATTGAGAGATGCTGGAAAGAAAACAGCAGCTTTTCCTTGAAGGAAAAAGAAGCCATAAAACAAACAGGCTAAAGGATGGAACAGTCTAGCCTTGCATTTCCTTGATCTAGTGCAGGGGAATTAAATCATCCTTTAGCAAACAGAAGTTGCTCAGAATCCTCCTCAAAAATATACCCCTCAGGTAAAACTTTAAAAGGCAATTAACAGATGACCAATACTGATTAAAATTAAGGAAGCCTATACCTAACCCCCCATCTCATTCCCAAAAAGACTGTAGACTCTCACTGGCAATGCCAATGCACAAGTAAGTCTTTCACTGTCAGGACTTTTTAATAACCCATCGGCAACACCTATCCCCTTTGGGCTTAGTCACGCTCTCCTTCCCTTAAGAAGGGAACAGGTTGAGTCACCACAGGAACTAGTCACTGCCAACTGACTCTCATCATTTTAAGAGGGATAAAAAAAAAAAACAAAAAACACAAACATACCCACCCACACACCAAAAACACACAATACACCAATGTGTTCTCCCTAGCAAGAGGAAACATCATGGAACAGAGATAAACGCTTGACAGTAATCTTTTTCTGATCATAATGAATGTGTTTTGCCTCTTGGTGTGCATTGTCTTACTTGTGGCTTGGAAGCTTTAGATCCACTCCAAGACTGGAGAAAGACTCGGAGAACCAAGCACCCATACAGTCCCTGCAGCTGCCTTCCTTTCCAGAAGATTCACAATTGCATGTAGTCTTCCCCCAGCTGCAATTCCTGCAAGCTTTTTTTCCACCCTGCCAGCAATCTTAGCTTTCCTAAAGGCATTTGTTATTTAGCCTTTCAGTATTTTCACAAGCATGACTGTCATTTGAATGTACCAGCTGGTTACAGTTCTGTATTTTGCATTCAGTATGTATTCTGGGATGAAAGTGAAGCTAGCATAGTTTGTTTGTAAACTTGATAGTGACCACTGCAGAAAATCAGATCCTTAAAGAGCTATGAATGTCCACAGAATATTTGAAAAAAGTCAGTATGCAGTTAATTTCAGGACAGAAGCAGAACAGTTTTAGAACATCCACTGAGGAGAAACAGACAAGAGGGAGCCAAAAGAAACATGAGGGACAGACCCTCATGGGGAGAACCATGCAGAGACAATAGTTGCAGAAAAGATACTCCAACATGAAGATTTTTTTCAACTACCACAACCCTGATAAAAACCTAAACCCAAGAGACAACAGCTAAGGATGCTCAGCAGGAGCAGTTCGCAACTCTCAGCTACAGCTTTTGTCACATGGCACAATACACAGGCTGGGCTTCAACTATACTTCAATAGATTTGATGTACAACATCCCTGCCTAACATGTATCTTAGGACAAATATCATAATGCCTAGTTATTTTTCACTCTTTCTACCTAAGACAAGCTTACATCTAAGTAACTTTCCCAGGCAATGCAGGATAGTTCAGGAAACATTATTTTAAACAGAACCATTTTTTACTATCAGCCTGTAGGAACCATCCCTTTCATATCAACAACTCTTGGATAAAGAACATTCAGAGCATTACAGGAAAGAACATCTCAAACATTACCTAGTTTCAAACAGAAGGAATCTGAAGAGCTCCTGATCTCTATACCCATGTCTTGTCCTTCCCTGTGCCAAAAAGCCACTTAGTTTAAGACTGCAGTTCCATATGATGGTTGAGCTCTATCGAAAGCTGCTGCCAGCCTCACACTTACTCTCCCCCCAACCTTGCCATATAATCCTCACCACATGGACCTTCCACAGCTTGGAGCTTATATATTTGCTCAACAAGCCAAATACAGCTCCTCCCAACCTCTTCCCCTCAAAAATCAACCTGCTGAAACCCTGAAGGAAGTATCAGAAAGTGGTTAATTCAGGTCAAGCTGTACCTAGAGCCTAACCTAAGTGGCCAACAGGATTCCAAGGTTTGCTTTTGTAGATGTAACACCTGCTGTTTCCAAAGCTGTCAGTCTTTTCAGTTCTAAGGGTATTACTACCAGGCTCTGTGTTACTACCTAAAACTCAAAGCTCTAAGGACAGACTTCTGGTCTGAAGTCAGGGTAGTCTGGTCACATGAGAAGCCACTTCTACAGCACTAAAGGAATGTGCCCAACTAAAAAACTGACAGACGCAGAAATGTTGCAGTTAAAGCTGCAGGAACCAAGATCAGCACTGCCTGAATTTAAATTCAGACAGGTTTCTCAAGCTTAGTCTAACAATGAGAGAACTCTGAAAAGAGTGGGTTAGATTTTCTTGAAGCTTTCAAAATCTATTTAGAAAGTAGCTACACAGTTCTAAGAACACATTTTGGCACATTTGAGAGTTTTGTTTGTTAAGCAGACTTCAAAACTTTTTTGCAAAGTTTGGTTTCTGAGCGATTCCTATTGTTACAATTCCTAGGAAATTGAACTCTTCCATCTCCAGCAGTACTGATTTAAGTACTACTTACACCAAAAGACCAAAGGAAATCTAGTCAAGTTAGCATATCAAATAAGCCCTCAAAACATGAAATTACACGTTTATCAAGATTTTCCCTTCTGACTAATTACAGGATAAGAAAGTATGTGCCTAAGTTAGTGGGAGCAAAGCCTGAATGGACATTGCCACTTGCAGCTTTAGCTACAGGGTTACATAACCCAGGTTCCTCTTACTATTTTTCTGTTGCTGACATGTCTTCACAAGTCACGCTATCTGTCATCTCTACCCTGGCCTATGTCCTCCTTCTTCACTGCCTAATATTTGAAGTACAACTTATACATTAAAAAGTTGCTCTGAAATGTATCTTCAAGTTCTTCTTATAAATAAGCTGTATCACAAAAGAAAATTGATAGAAACACTGAGCATGTTACACCCCTGAAAATTCCAGGATTTCCTGCCACAGTGAGAGAAGGTCACTTTAAAGAAAAAACTTGTAGTAAGGTACTTAACCAAGCCCTTCTTCCTACACAGTTTGCAAGCACCAAGATGGAAAGAAAGCACAAGCACAAAGCCTGCAAAGAAAATAATTTCAAGTAATGTCAAAACTTCCACTGTTGCACCTTGTTCTGTGCAAAACTGTAGAGAAATGGAAGTCAATTTGGACAGGTATCCTACAGGAAAATGTGGTCACAAGGACAATAGGATTAAAAAAAAGAAAGTCTAGAGCTATGAAGATCTATAAGATGTTTAGAGTCAGGTCATAGATATTGTATCAATAACAAACACTAATGCAAGGATGACTGACAGTAGCTTTGAAAATTTTGTTTCATGAATATCTAATCCATCTTTTGCAATCTCATATGCAGGCCTTGTCTGCAAGTTCTTTAGTTTTCCTGCAACTTGCAGTTGCCTGGGGTGGCAGAATCAGCATATTAGACGTTTTTGGTGCATGCATTGCTCAGTGCTCAGATTGAACTGCCACCCGATTTTCAGAAGGTGAACATCCAACACTTTCCTAAACATGAGCTCCTTAAATGATTCCGAAGTTTCTCAGTCAAGAGCAATACCCTTATTAAAAAACAAGGTGCATTAGAGTACAGCACTTCCTCCAGGGGAGCTCCGTTTCAGAAATAACTACAGCAGCATGTAGAAAAAATGAGACATTCAAAGTTGTGACCACTTGCTGCTTCTCACTGGTGTGTAACACTCTGAAGTGGTGGACAATCTCTCAAGTGTCGGTTGGCAGAGAAATTCAAAGGATGGCAAAGCATTACATGGCGATTGAGTAAAGCATTTCAGCTCCTTCAGGGAAAGAAAACAAGTTGTAAATACTTAATACTGCCAGGAAACAGCTAACTGCCAGTAGCAATTCAGTTTCTAGAGAGATTTTGTGCTTGCTCTAACTATTGGGTGGAAAGAAAGCGATTTCTCCAGTTTCCCCTAAAATGAGCAGCAAACTTCCCAGCTGCTCCAAGCAAATCGAAATGGAGATCTTTGCCAAGTGGACAGACTTGCCACCTTCAGTTGTTTTCATCAGGATCAGTTCCCTGAAACAGTCGCTGTGCGAGCAGCAGCCGCGCAGGACCACACCTTCGAGCGCCAGTCTACGCTTAGATGGCAATTTTCAGTTGCTTTAACCTGCCATATCCATTGCAGAGTCTTCCCCATACTGGCTACAAGGGAGGACTGCACTTTCCAGACTGAAAGCCTAAAAAATATGAGTCAAGGGATTTTGCACAAAACATGCAAGCACCGGCATGAATTTCTTTGTTCTGTGTGCAGCAGATTGGATGAAAAGAGCCAGTTCTTTGTACTGACAGTAAAGATAATATTCTGAAGTTTCAGAGTCTAGCAGTGACATGATTTTGGCCACATGCCCTCATTTTCTGAGCAGATTTACTAAGTTCTTAACTTCCATGCAGGCAAGTCCAGGCTCTAAGGCACAGCAACAGAAGCCTTAATGGTACCTGCTGTTACAACCCATGACATCTGTTTTGGCAGATGCCAGTAATGAGCTCTAATGCTGTACTGAACAGCAGTCTGCGTTTACCTAAGTTCACTTTTACAGTATCGGTATCTAAAGACATGCCAGATCAATACACATTCCTTTCAACTCCTATGTGAAAGGCAAAATCTGCAGCAGAGCACATTAACTGTTCGTGTCACCCCATCGGGTGTGGATGGCAGAACTTTAGTATCAAACTCATTTGCACACCACTAGTCTCTCTGCTTCAGAGTGAGACTTCACTCAGCACTTTTTATAGCCTCTAGAAAGCACCCTCCCAGTGTTATAGTACATAATTTCTGTTCATATTTGGAACCTTATTTGCAAGCTTCTGTACAACTGGTGTAAACAATTTTCTAATGACCACATAATCTCAGTATCATAAATACACCTTGCCTGCAAAAGTGTGTGAGGACCATAAAAGGCGTTCTAAAAAGTGCTACTTTGCTACTGCTTTTTATCCCAAATTAGTGTATTCACCTCTTGACAAAATCATATTTCAGATACCTTGCAGGAAGGACGTGCCATCACACATGGCGAGCTTTGAGCTGAAGGCTGACTGCAGCTGAAGGTCAAAGAAATTTGGTCTCCCCACACTAGCAATTGTGAATTATAAAGCAGTTAAGGATCCAGTCCAAAACTCGAACACTGGAAAACAAGAGAATTCAAATTCTCTAGTTACACACTAATGCTGAATCACTGTTTCACAGCATGTTGAAGAGCTACAACATCACAGCTCCACCTAAGCAGTATCTTTCTGCTGCCTGTTTTAAGTAAGCCCACTCAAGTAAGTATCTGCAGCTACATCTAGGTGTTATTTCCTGCCTATTCTGCCCGCAAACCTAAGGTGACTTCTGTTCCAGTCTACAGGCCATACCTAAAGATCAAGCTGAACAGCTATCTGAAGCAGACTTTCCATGCTAGTTGCCAGATTAAAAGAGGAAGTTAAATTTAAGACTGACAACTAATTACAAGAAGACTACTAGTTTAAGCTGCCTTTCTATGGGGCCTCGGTTTGAAACTTTTTCCTAGCAAGAATACTTTCAAAGAAATATAGTGCATTAAAAAGGGTATGAAGGACTTATCTAAACAGAAGGCTAACACTGTTGTACAATGGCCTTTTCTAAACCATCCTAGAATTTGCCATCCTACTTCCATGGTTTAAGTTTTGCATTCTGGAGTAAATATTCTCTGATCTGCTTTCCAGTCTATCCCTCTTCCTCAGACAATACTCTAGCCTGTGATCCCAATTCAGCATCAAACTCCAGACAGATCTCTCATATTTACAGTCCAAATTCAGATAATCTGTCACTAGCATGTGGGCACTAAGGCAAGAAGCCAGACAGATGAGAAGTTCAATTTGTAGATTAAAATCCAGGTGTTTTTTGGTTTTTGGTTTGTTTGGGGTTTTTTTTGTGCCAAAGCACTGGGATATTTGTTTCTTTCAGTTAGACAAGTGATGATAAAACACGCTGAAATGAAAAAAAAAAAGCCAAGACAAATACTGGTTAACTTACAGGGCACAGGAATTGTGAGGGTTTTTTAGTGTTCTATTAGACTAGTTCTCTCTAGATTTAAGTTAGGCTAGATCAGATATATGTGAACTTGAGTCAACATAGAGTATCATCCTACCTAGACTTCCCAAATCAGCTCAGCTGCTTAAACTTGCCTCTCTCTCTTAAGGACAGCTTATTAACCATAGCCAAGTATCATGCTGACTTACCATCCAGACACCATTTATACTCTACACACAGCTGAGCCCTGGATCAGCCCTCTCTGCATTTCCTCCAGTAATTTACGTTCTGAAATCTACAAGGAGAGCCCTGGGAGATAAGTCTGTAGGCTTATTTAGCTATCTACAAACCATGTAGTACACAAGAATTTGAGGAAGTTGGGCTGCAGAACGGTAGTACTGGTTCCCATCATAATGGTTCCTGGTCAGTAAGAAGCAACATCACTTTTGTTAAAAACCTCTTCCACTTAGATGACCCATCATGTAGGTCTTAGTCCTACGCATAGAAATACTAGACAGTACAGACTGATTTCCTCTGTTGCCAGGGAAGAATCCAGGTCTTCAGTTTTCCCTACCACATATACGCATCCCTCAAGTATGAGGTCTCCACTAGACCGAATTCACCATGTAGAGACCTACCCCAAGCAAAGCACACACCTATACACACAGAGGTCTCCTAGTCATTTTAGGATAGTTCTGAAAGAAAATATAGGATCAGCCTAGAAAAGAAGCAGCTGTATGGAGAAAACCAATACTTTATCAACATCAAAGGCAGCATCTGCATACAGAATTAAATTTAAAAGGTGAGCTTTCTGATGAGTGAAAAATCATGAGGAAGAGAACCTCTTTAAGATGACCCCCTAATGGCTCATCACCCCTACAAATGCAGCAGAGCTGCCATTGCCACAGCATTTCAAAGCCCTCCTCCTGACATCACCAAGAGCAAATACCACTTAAGCCACTTTATCTTTCCTCACACCCACAGATCTACAAGCACTTAAGAACAGATAATCATTGCACTCTGTTCCCTTGGCCCTTCCCAGAACCATGCCTTGTTCATTCTCACCCCCTCCTGTTCACTGCTGTGCATAGCTGCCAACAACTCTTAGGCTGAAAGAGAGAAATGTTGTATTCTACTCGAGGCTGAGGGAAGAGGAGAGTTATTAATGACCCTGTGTGCTTCTTGGATAATATTATCTAGTGGGTTGTGTTCTTTTATTAATCTATTTGAGTCAAGCAAGCAGCCTATCTGACCACATATTCACCTCTTGTTTAGCATTTGTACTTCAGTTATTTTCTTAGGAGATTAATTCCCATTTGGGATAGTTCAGCACTAATTTGCTAAAACTGTTTCAACGCACCCAAGTGCAGTGTAAAAGTGAAGTCACTATATATACATTTTCTATAGAAGCATGAAGTACCAAGCTGCTATACTATGCCTGCATGTTGCATTAAGCCATATATTGCAGTTAAAATATTACAAAAGCCCTCTCCATTTTCTAAAATATCATTGTTTATAAAGACACACCTATCTTTTATCCTAACACAGTCATTCAAGGTACACCAACAGAAGCTAGTGTTTACGAGGGGAAACCCTAACTTTAGGCAAATCATTATCTAGAAATAGCAGAAATGGACAGTCTGATGTTTGCTAAGTGCTAACTTCTGGACTGCAGTTCTGAAAGCATTCATAGTCTTCACCCACGTAAGAAAGACCCAAGTAGGTTTAAGGCCAAAAATGAACAAACATGCTAGAAACATAAAGAAGTACCTGTAGTTTAAGTAAAGTCAAACTCCTACCAAGAAAACCAGTACCATCCAAACCTATTAGGTTTGTGCTCTTCAATCTCTGTATCAAAAGATACCACTTCTTGGTTAGTAGTTGTCAGTTTGGAGAGAGGGTTAAAAAAACCAGCAAATTTTGCTAAAGCTAGGTGTGCTGGGAGAGCTGGCCACTGAAAAGGACTAAAGAGGAGAATGTTTTCTGCATTTGCAACAGCTGCTGACAGCCACCATCATCTTAGCACTTTCACAAGATGTAGACTCAACTGGATAGCTAAGCTTTTCCTTTAGTTCAGTAGTGAAATGTTAAGCTAAGGTCTATTTCAACTACTTTATGACCATGTAGGTTTCAAGGCTTTAATGTAGTTTTCAGGTTCTAAATAGTTTTGAAGACAGTCAAATATTTCATGTCAAAAGCTTTTGGTTCCTTGCAAGTTCAAAACCAGATTCAGTACAGAAGACTCCTACACACATGTTGGGGGGTCTCTAGCTTTCTTGAAACAAACATGAAGACACAAACATCTTGGATATGATAAAGCAGATCAAGAATCACTTCGGTATATACAAAGGGGCTGCAGACTGCCTGGAATAGCAGTGTAAGGCTTTAAGCCTGCCTGCTAACTAGGTGGGACGAACTCCATTAATCCTCTCCTACTTCTGTGGGAACCAAGCATTTCTGCCTTTTATACAGCCTTGTTTGTAATGCAGCAAGTCCAGGGATCAGATGTGAGACACTCCTCTGTTTTTTGTTATGAAATATGGGGAGCAAGAACAGCACAGGCTCATGGCAGAAAAATGGAAAGAACCAACACCTCTCACATGCATCCATGAGAAATGAGACAACGCAGTAAGCAGTAGCAGCTAAGAGCAGCATCCTGCAGTTTCTAGCTTACCACAGCTGAATTACTCTCAACTGAGAGCTGCTAACAAGCCATTGGCCATAACAAGCCACATTACAGGCACTAAAGGAATTCCTCAGGCCTAGCTTCAAGATTGAAATCAGATAAGAGAAGTCAAAGGAGCTGCAAAACACTCCCAACATATTTAATAAGCAGTGAGATTTCTCCAAGACTACAGCCTTTGTAAATTAAAGGAACTTGTGCATTTGCATTTAACCAGAACTACTTGTCTGTGCATAAGAGAAATGGATAGTGGTCATGCTATTTAAAAATAAGCGCCAGTAAAAATAATATGTTTATATATATGTAAAAATGTCTGTTGTATGTATGCGTATATGTGCACACACACTTTTATGCAAGACTCACGTAAGGGCAAGAACGTAACTGCACTATACCCAGCACTGCATACACACAGCATCGATTAGGAACTGCTGTGAGGACAGTTCAGTGAAACAGAGTTAAGTAGAAATTAAAAATGGAATTCACCAGGATACAGATGACAAAACACCAGTCTGTGGACTCTAGAAGGAAGCTACAAAGATGGCATCAGAAGCTGACAAGACAGAGATGACTTTAGGCAGAAGGAAAAACAAAGACAATAGAAAATCTGTACTCGTTACCACAGGACTTTACTCGGGTCTCATGGACAAAGCAGCTATGACCTCAGAAGAGAATTAGTCATAAGTACGGCATCTCTGCCACCCTTTCTGCCCCCTACAAAGTTTTCATACTAAAAACATGGTGAATAAATATTTTACTTGAAAGTCGGGAAAGTTACAAGGAAATGTGAAAACATTTTGTCTAGTCTTAATAAGACACATGGATTACACACCCCAGTATACAGTTCAAAGTGAAAGACTGATCTTCCTTCAGTTAACGGAGTCACATAAAAGGAAAGCTATCCATCCTCACTCTCATATTCCACTGACAAACACAACTAGTAGGTGCATTGTGGTGATGTATAAAGAGTAGCAGTTTAAAAAACAAGAAAAAAAAAAGTTTTCGTGCCTTAGGACAAAAGGACAGTTTAAGTCAATGAGCACAATCTTCTTCAGGTCTTAGCAGAAATGAAACTGGAAGAAACAAAAGTTTCAGGACGCAGCAGCAGAAATGTGAACAGAAAGGGCCTTACCGGGCCAACAGTAAGTTCAATTTGAAGCAAGTTGCCTCAGCTCTGAACACAGAGGACTAGCTAAAATTCCTTCTTTTGCCCATATGTCCCAAAGTACCTCCAACAATATGATCCATGTTGGCAAAAGGAATTCTTTATTTCAAAGTTGTTGCACCTGAGTTGGTGAGATTGAATTGTACCTTAAAGGTGACAGTGTACCTTCAGAGCATGTTGGTACTCCTGGGTGGTTGGAGTGACCAAACACTTCCTATTCAAGTTTAAGACTACAACCAACAATCTGGACATGGTAGCAGAGAGCCAAGCTTGACCTCATGAAACTGGTTTGCAGGAAGTAAACTTTGCACTATAAGGCAGGAACTCCTACAGTTTGTGGTCTTAGTAACATCTAGATGTATATGCCTCTTCAAACAGTCCTTCAAACTAAGTTGCTTTTGTTTACAACATTCCCTTCTTTCAAAGTCACCTGTCCACATGTTGTTTAAGCAGTCTTGAGATCTGTTAGATTTTCTGTGTTATTTGGGCACGTAGCAGCAGCATCTCCAAGCCACAATTCTATCTAAGTTGAAGATCAGTCTATGCAGCCACCCCAAGCAACAGGTAAACTTCAAGATTGGTACAGGTTCATTCTAAAAAGTTGCAATTCCAAAGTGAAGGGGTTGTTTCATCCTCCTGTTTCCATGCACTGTGGTGGTTCACCCATTGACTACAGAACTTAAAGTCAAGCGTCATCTTTCAAAAATCCTTTCATACCATTTCCCCCCCCCTTTCTGCCAGGGGCAAATGTCCTATTTGCAAATCTTATGTAAGACAGGAAACCACCTCTCAAGTGTCTGTGACTATTATTTCAGTCTTTGAAGACTCAGGAACACAGAGACCCCAGTTCAGGATCTGGACCACAACTTCCCAAATGTTTCAAAGCTTCCAAATGTGCAATGTGTCCTTATCAGTGGAAAATCCTGCTCTTACTTCCAGCCAATCTGAGAGAGACTGGAATGCAAACTGGAATTTAAAGTTATTACTGAGGTCTGCTGAATATTCAGGTAGCCTCACTTAGCACATACATATCCTAGAAAGCTGAGGAAGGTACTTTGCTAAGCAAACTCTGCAAATGCCACATGGAAGGAAGACCTTGTAGCGCAATCCTAATCCACCACTTTCTGGTTCTCTCCATCACTTTCTGCCAGTTCCAAGGTCCAGCAGCCCTGCTGCAGCAACAGCAAAACCACAGCAAGTTTTCCTGACAACAAAAACTCCTCAGTACTTCTGTACTTTTAGTAAGCAACATAATTACCTAGACAATTCTTCAGGCACAGACTGATAAACCATGGGAGATGAGGCAACACTTAGTACATCCTAGATGCCGTAACACTGTAGGTGCAAAATGACATGGAACATATAAGCCACTGGCATTTCAAATGATAAGCAATGACTTGCAGGGTTTTCCACATGCTTCTCCGTAATCTGTAGGTGAATTACCATTCCTAACTTCAGTACTCACTACTCCAGTTTGGCCAGATGTCAGATGACTGTCCCAACTACTGCTTTGGGCAACATGAGCAACCAGTTTGCTTCTTAATAATTTAGGATCTTGGAGAAGGCAGAAAGTGATACAGTTTTGATTCACTCAGTAGAAGAAAACTAGTAGGCAGACACTGCTATAACATTCCTAAGCAGAAGAAACAAACACACCCACAATGCCAAACCTCCTCAGTGCAACAAGCTGCATTGTCACCAAGATACCACATTTCTGTATCTAACAGATGGTGGGCTTCTCTATAAAGTAGTTCTGTACAGAACAGCCAGTAACTTCCATAATACCAGAGCAACACTCAGCTCTATGTGATGGACCAGCCTTCTGGAATAGCACTGGAATATTCCACGGCTGTTGTTATCAAGAGCTATTTAATGTCTCCTGCCTTGCTCAACACGAAAAAAGCTGACATTTATCCTCTTTTCTAATACAACTAGTTTCTTTTTTTAAAAAATAATCCTTACCTTTGCTAACCTCAGCCTCTTCCGTTTCCAAGTGCTAGGAGAAATGCAAGACTTGGGAAGTGGAAGTTAGAACAAAACAGCATCACAAAATGCATTTCAACAGTTGCACTCACAGTTTCAACACTACTGCTGAGAGATGATCCTAAGGCATAAGCCTGGGCAGTCACAGAATCATAGAATGTTAAGGGTTAGAAGGGGCCTCGAAAGATCATCTAGTCACTACCCCTGCCAGAGCAGGACCACCTAGATCATCTAGTCACTACATGAGGATGCTGCAGCCCAAGAGAGCAGCATGTACAGAGTTCTCCAGTGCTTTGCGTAGCCAGAACAGAATTAGACGTTTATCATCACCTTGCACAACCAGCCTGCCATCCCTAGATGCTCCAGGATCTTGCTGAAAAGCAGTTAAAGCACCTTCTCCGAAGAAGTTCAAGTGTTGCCTGTGCTGCCCACAGCGAGGGTGAGGCAGCGCGACTGGCTGCTCTTCCCGGGAGTCGCCGCCCAATCTCCCGCCGGGGCCGCAGGAGCATCCCAAGGTCTCCCAAAACCCGTTGAAACCCAGGAGCCTCGAAAATGCTCGGAAGCTCGCAGTGGTGC